>NC_069499.1:828372647-828625147 GCF_027579735.1 Bombina bombina
ATATGCAGGAATAGGCCTTATGTTTCTTGGTCTTAAATAACCATGTACCTAGATAGTAAAACCTTGATTAGTCATTCTTCTATAATCTCTCTCAGATATTTCTATTTCATAACTGGACAATTGCTCCACAAGCACCAGTTTTTATTTCCTAGTCTTGTGTTTCTGTGGCAGTAAGCTGTGATTAAACTTCATGCTGTTTTTCTTGGCCCACATAAATTCTGGGATCCTATAGGTCACTTTCCTTCAGAGACACGGGACACAGGAAGTGGTTGATTATATATATATAGAGAGAGTTATTCGAGGAAAGGCAGTATAGTGTACAATATCTTAAGAAGCTCCCTGCTAGGGATTAAATATAAACTATCTCGCTATAACCTGAGATTGAAAATCCCAAAATGTTAAAGCCCAATCCAAGTGAACAGTTCAAAAACGCCAAATGTAGTACCTCCGGTTATATTAAGCACACATTCCTTCCATAGGACACTTAAATAGTGGTGAGTCATTACAAGCTTGTGACAAACTGGTAACAAACTGAGGAAATATGAAATACCGCAAACAGCCTGTGGCTGTATACACTCATGGTTACAGTACTGCTCAGACCTCTGTCCCTCAGGCTCTGTGTTCCGAATTCCTGTTGTTGACCGGGTTGAAGTTTCCACAGCTGCTCTGCTGTGTGCTGTAAGTTGTATCCAGTGTGTATCTCTGCTCACGCTGTAGATGTCCAATGAAGTAATACGATCCGATCATTTGGTACGATACAGCCAATCACCTGTTAGGCTATGAGGCTGTTCCGTTTATGATCCTTGGTACAATGTAAGGGCATAAATGCAAGGAAAAAGTGCGTCCTGCTAGCGAGAAGGATTCCAAGCTCAAAATGTGACCCCAGATCCTGGCCAATAAGTAGGAAATGAAGAAAGTTGATCTGGAGGTCATTAAAAAAATTCAATATTTATTGTATTCCAAATAGGATAAAATAAGCCATGGGGGGTCAATATAAACAGTCAGCACATGGTACTTCAAGCTAACATGTTTCGGCGTAATGCCGTAATCATAGCTGATTGTATGCACCTGTGCTGTTCTATTTAAAAAGCAGAAAACATTTCCATTGGTTAATTGGAACGTTTTCCAATGTGTGAGTTGGTAAACATAAAACTTTAAACTTTAACCATTGTCATACCGGGCAAGATATATATATATATATATATATATATATATATACACATACACAGTTGTAAAGTATTAAACTAAAGTGGATAAGATAACCTTACTCTTTTTATAGGCAAACATATACTATATGCTATTGTACCAAAACAATCTGAGCCTTCTTACTAACATCAAGAGTTGGTTGCCTTCTATATCCTACAACTTGGAAATAATATTAGGGAAATGAAGAGAACAAGGAATGTAACAACTGTATATAGAAATAATAAAAGCCATAAACACTTGTCTCTATACATATTAAGCTAGAAAACGAAATGCCCCTATCATATTCACTTAGATACTATAGCCTGGAAGCATACACATATAATTACTATCCAGCATCATGGTCTATGTAAAAATTAGTGTGTTAGAGCATTACCAGTTATAAGTGAAATCACAGAGGCAAAAGGGTACAATCAGAAAAAGAAAAAAAAATAATAGAGATTATATAGTTTGAAAATTGAAAGTTAGAAATTGAAAATAAGAATAAAAACTTAGGATTTAAATGGGAAAAATAGATAAGACTACAGATGGAGTGAGTACTTATAAGTTATGGAATAATATAAAGCCATTAATATAAGTAAATACATCTATGGTCTCAATAAGTGCCCTTTATACCAATAATCAGGTATTCCATCATAGGTGACATACAGTATATATAAGCATTGCATATTATCCACATCTATCTGATCAACATCTTACTTCCAGTAATTGATTAGGTCGTATTCAGAATTAAGACCCTTGGGGACTCGAGTCTGTAACTTGAATATCCAAAACATCTCTCGTTTGCTTAAAATCTGACCTCTATCACCTCCACGTAAGGGAGTTTTAACTCATTCAATGGCTTGCCACGTCAAGGTGGCGCTACTTTTGTCATGAACAAATTTGAAGTGTTTTACAAGGGGAGTTGTTGCTTTTCAGATTTAAATAGTAGACAGGTGGTTGAGTATCCTGGCATTCACTTCAGTACTAGTGAGTCCCACATATTGTAAACGGCACTCAATGCACTTAAGCAAATAAATGACATAGGAGGATGTACAGTTGAGGCAGGCAGAGATTTTAAACACCTCACCCGTGACCTCGGAGTGAAATTCCTCCGAAGTAATGCTAAACTCACATGGTTTGCATCTTGATTTGTCGCACTTGTACACCCCGCTATGTCTGAGCCAGGACCCTTGTTCATTAACTGCAAGGTAGTTCAGATGGAGATTGAATATTTTCTAAAGTTCTGCTTTTTCTAAAGGAACAACGTAAACCTTCGTCTACACAACTCACCAGCCTGTCATCAGCTGATAACAGACTAAAGTGTTTATTCACAATATTACAGATGTCTATATACTCCGTACTGTAATCTGTGACAAAAGTTACCCTATCAAGAGACAAGATGTCCTGTTGTTTTGCAGTGGATTTAGGGCCTCTGAGTAGTATTTTTCTATCTATTCTGTCTACCTGTGATTGTGCTTGGTCAATGACATATTTAGGATAACCCCTCTCTTGTAATCTAGTCCTTAGGTCTTGACTTTGTGTACAATAGACTGATTCTTCAGTACAATTTCTCTTAATCCTTATTAATTCACCCTTAGCTACTCACAATGGTACATGTTTAGGGTGGCAGCTTTTGGCATGCAATAAAGTAGTCTTAGTAATGGGTTTCCTGTAAATACTGCTAAGGACTCGTCCTCCCTTATCTATTGTCAAGGAGAGATCCAAGTAGTTTATAACTGTCGGATGATGGTCAAACGTAAAACTTAAGCCCACGGTATTCACATTGAGTCTATCGATGAAATCTACCAAATCAAAAATGGTGCTTTGCCACACAAAGACGAGATCATCTATGTAACGCCTATAAAAGGTGATATGATTCTTGTGTAGGTTTTCATCTCCATAGATGTAGGACAGCTCCCACCAACCCATAAAAAGGTTGGCACTATATAATCTCTATTATTTTTTTTTATTTTTTATTTTTTCTGATTGTACCCTTTTGCCTCTGTGATTTCACTTATAACTGGTGATGCTCTAACACACTAATTTTTACATAGACCATGATGCTGGATAGTAATTATATGTGTATGCTTCCAGGCTATAGCATCTAAGTGAATACGATAGGGGAATTTAGTTTTCTAGCTTAATATGTATAGAGACAAGTGTTTATGGCTTTTATTATTTCTATATACAGTTGTTACATTCCTTGTTCTCTTCATTTTCCTAATATTACTTCCAAGTTGTAGGATATAGAAGGCAACCAACTCTTGATGTTAGTAAGAAGGCTCAGATTGTTTTGGTACAATAGCATATAGTATATGTTTGCCTATAAAAAAGAGTAAGGTTATCTTATCCACTTTAGTTTAATACTTTGCAACTGTGTATGTGTATATATATATCTCTTGCCCGGTATGACAATGGTTAAAGTTTTATGTTTACCAACTCACACATTGGAAAATGTTCCAATTAACCAATGAAAATGTTTTCTGCTTTTTAAATAGAACAGCACAGGTGCATACAATCAGCTATGATTACGGCATTACGCCGAAACATGTTAGCTTGAAGTACCATGTGCTGACTGTTTGTATTGACCCCCATGGGTTATTTTATCCTATTTGGAATACAATAAATATTGAATTTTTTAGTGACCTCCAGATCAACTTTCTTCATTTCCTACATATATATAGATACACATACACACACACCATATATATATATATATATATATATATATATATATATATATATATATATATATATACATACTGTATGTGTATGTGTATATATATATATATATATATATATATATATATATATATATATATATATATATATATATATATATATATATATATATATATATATATATATATAGATGTATATATCATACATGAATATTTTTAAAAAAACAGAAGAGAAACTCCTAAATCAAATTGTAAAATTTCACTAAAGAAAATAGTAATACAAAACTTACAAATTACATACAAGACTTTTAATTTGTTCCAATGATTCAGCATCTTTTGAAGATAATCTCTTTCTTTTTGGTGCCATCTAGAAATCTGTTTAATATTAATAAAAATAAAATGAATACTCACGTGTACTAAATGCATACACCTGTGGCACTAGAAGAACTAATTGAGACCTCACATAATAATAACAAGTAGACATGGAAAAGTAAACTAGAAACAGATGTTACTATACATATTATTCAAACATTTACACACATACACTCACAGAGTCACTCATACAACACACCTACACATACATTTACACACATACACTCACAGAGTCACTCATACAACACACCTACACATACATTTACACACATACACTCACAGAGTCACTCATACAACACACCTACACATACATTTACACACATACACTCACAGAGTCACTCATACAACACACCTACACATACATTTACACACATACACTCACAGAGTCACTCATACAACACACCTACACATACATTTACACACATACACTCACAGAGTCACTCATACAACACACCTACACATACATTTACACACATACACTCACAGAGTCACTCATACAACACACCTACACATACATTTACACACATACACTCACAGAGTCACTCATACAACACACCTACACATACATTTACACACATACACTCACAGAGTCACTCATACAACACACCTACACATACATTTACACACATACACTCACAGAGTCACTCATACAACACACCTACACATACATTTACACACATACACTCACAGAGTCACTCATACAACACACCTACACATACATTTACACACATACACTCACAGAGTCACTCATACAACACACCTACACATACATTTACACACATACACTCACAGAGTCACTCATACAACACACCTACACATACATTTACACACATACACTCACAGAGTCACTCATACAACACACCTACACAAACATTTACACACATACACTCACAGAGTCACTCATACAACACACCTACACATACATTTACACACATACACTCACAGAGTCACTCATACAACACACCTACACATACATTTACACACATACACTCACAGAGTCACTCATAAAACACACCTACACATACATTTACATTCACTCTTAGGTCTGTGATTTAAAAATATACTCTGATTATTTTCACTTGAATTTGCATAGAGTTTTTTTGGCCTTTTTTTGTATCATTTTATTAAAAATGATATTGTTTTCCTTTTTTACATTTCCTGTAAACTGGTGTATGTATGTATGTGTGTATGTATTGTAATGCAAAGAAGAGAAAAAGAAAAGCATACATTGGCACACTAATGGGGGATAGTTAGACACTTATGTGCTGTGTAGTGGATGAGTGATTAAAACATAACTTTTAATATGAAAATAAATAAAAAAGGAAATGGACTATGTCATCAATAAAATATTTAAAAAGTGTCAATAATAGACACACTGGCTCCTCTTATCTTCAATAAAGCAAACAGCCTGTATTGGAAAAAAACAACCCAAAAACACAATCAAGTAATGATATACAGAGATAAGTTATAGACTAGTAATAGGTGCTCTATCAATACTTAAGGTAGCTGGGGGAAGAGTCTGAGCAAATTATTGCCAATAAAGATAGAAGACCATAAGGGCTTCTCAAACAATTAAGCTCTATAAAACCACCCAGTCCCTAAAGCTAGTCTGGAAAAATTGCGGTTAAGGCCAACAGTTTAACTAATCTTATAACTGGATAAGAGGAGGCAGTGCAAACGCCTGATGCGCGTTTTACAACTGCTTTTTCAGAGGCGCTGACCGCTCCATTACACAGCTTATTTAAAGGACCTATGACCAATCAAATGGTCGATTACAATAAAACAATGGTTATTAACCAATCACAATAGCGCTTCCATATGGCAGTGTCTCTGTGACGTATAGGGACACTGAATATATAGCGTATTGGAAAAGAGGGAGGGGTGTGTGTTCATTGGCCAAATTGGAATAACAAGTCATATGTGTCTCTCCCTCATCATCTGTCAGATTACAATGTAAACAGTGGGTGGTAATAATGCTTGTGCAATGTTAAATGCTGACAGCGTATGCTGTCGGCATTTAGCGAGGTTGAGCAGACATGAGTTGCTACAGCGAATCATGTCTGCTTGACCTTTAATAAATCTACCCCATATACTCCAACACACACTGATACACTCATACACACATACTATTACAGTTATACACTGACAAACACACTGACACATTATTAGTCAGACATACCCACACATACACAGACACACATAAACACACATACACACTGTTACACTCATACTCAATTACATACTAAAACACAGATATCCAGTTATAAAAACACACTGATACACTCATACAAACATAGACATAAACACACACATTCATACACAGACAGACACATACAAACACACTTACACACTCATACCCACACAAACACACACACTTATACACAGACTCTTACTCAAAAACACACGCACACATACACAGACTCATACACACACAGGCATAACACACACACTCATACACACACATTGATACCCCCACGCACACACACACACAATATCACAGCCATACACTGACAAACACACACACTTGATACATTAGAAAATCCAAAGCGGCACAAATCCATCCTTTATTGAAAACAAGTTAAAAGACGTAGCTGCGTGGGTAAAAGAATATAAACAAGTTGGCATTATTAGTGATTATTTTAATCACTGAATCACATAATATAATAAAATATAATATATAATACTATATATATAAACTTTATGTATATATATATATATATATATATATATATATATATATATATATATATATACACTGTATGTATGTATATATATATATGCTGTATATATATATATATATGCTATATATACTTTATATATATGCTGTGTGTGTATATATATATATATATATATATATATATATATATATATATATATATATATATATATACAGGGAGTGCAGAATTATTAGGCAAGTTGTATTTTTGAGGATTAATTTTATTATTGAACAACAACCATGTTCTCAATGAACCCAAAAAACTCATTAATATCAAAGCTGAATATTTTTGGAAGTAGTTTTTAGTTTGTTTTTAGTTATAGCTATTTTACGGGGATATCTGTGTGTGCAGGTGACTATTACTGTGCATAATTATTAGGCAACTTAACAAAAAACAAATATATACCCATTTCAATTATTTATTTTTACCAGTGAAACCAATATAACATCTCAACATTCACAAATATACATTTCTGACATTCAAAAACAAAACAAAAACAAATCAGTGACCAATATAGCCACCTTTCTTTGCAAGGACACTCAAAAGCCTGCCATTAATGGATTCTGTCAGTGTTTTGATCTGTTCACCATCAACATTGCGTGCAGCAGCAACCACAGCCTCCCAGACACTGTTCAGAGAGGTGTACTGTTTTCCCTCCTTGTAAATCTCACATTTGATGATGGACCACAGGTTCTCAATGGGGTTCAGATCAGGTGAACAAGGAGGCCATGTCATTAGATTTTCTTCTTTTATACCCTTTCTTGCCAGCCACGCTGTGGAGTACTTAGACGCGTGTTTTGGAGCATTGTCCTGCATGAAAATCATGTTTTTCTTGAAGGATGCAGACTTCTTCCTGTACCACTGCTTGAAGAAGGTGTCTTCCAGAAACTGGCAGTAGGACTGGGAGTTGAGCTTGACTCCACCCTCAACCCGAAAAGGTCCCACAAGCTCATCTTTGATGATACCAGCCCAAACCAGTACTCCACCTCCACCTTGCTGGTGTCTGAGTCGGACTGGAGCTCTCTGCCCTTTACCAATCCAGCCACGGGCCCATCCATCTGGCCCATCAAGGCTCACTCTCATTTCATCAGTCCATAAAACCTTAGAAAAATCAGTCTTGAGATATTTCTTGGCCCAGTCTTGACGTTTCAGCTTATGTGTCTTGTTCAGTGGTGGTCGTCTTTCAGCCTTTCTTACCTTGGCCATGTCTCTGAGTATTGCACACCTTGTGCTTTTGGGCACTCCAGTGATGTTGTAGCTCTGGAATATGGCCAAACTGGTGGCAAGTGGCATCTTGGCAGCTGCACGCTTGACTTTTCTCAGTTCATGGGCAGTTATTTTGCGCTTTGATTTTTCCACACGCTTCTTGCGACCCTGTTGACTATTTTGAATGAAACGCTTGATTGTTCGATGATCACGCTTCATAAGCTTTGCAATTTTAAGAGTGCTGCATCCCTCTGCAAGATATCTCACTATTTTTGACTTTTCTGAGCCTGTCAAGTCCTTCTTTTGACCCATTTTGCCAAAGGAAAGGAAGTTGCCTAATAATTATGCACACCTGATATAGGGTGTTGATGTCATTAGACCACACCCCTTCTCATTACAGAGATGCACATCACCTAATATGCTTAATTGGTAGTAGGCTTTCGAGCCTATACAGCTTGGAGTAAGACAACATGCATAAAGAGGATGATGTGGTCAAAATACTCATTTGACTAATAATTCTGCACTCCCTGTATATATATATATATATATATATATATATATATATATATATCTGCGGTGTGTGTATGTATATATATATATATATATATATATATATATATATATATATATATATATATATATATATATATATATATATATATATATATATATATATAAATATGCTGTATATGTATATATGATATATATATCTATATATACTGTATATATACAGTGAGTAATCAAAATAATCTCCCCCTTGAAAATAATCACCTTTTGTTGCCTTGCAGCCTGAAATAAAGACAGACACATTTTTTTTTTTTATCCAGTTGTAATTACTCAGTGCAACTTATAACATCCAAGTAAAAGATATAACACCAACATGTCAGGCAAAAATAAAGACAATTCAAAAACAGAATCACTGAGTTGGAAAAAAGATCACCCCTTGTGTCAGTATTTTGTTGAACCACCGTTTGCTTTAATTACAGCCTTTAGTCTGTTGGGATACTTCTCTTCTAACTTTGCACATTTAGACTGTGCAATATTTGCCCACTCTTCTTTGCAGAACTGAAAAATTTAAAGAAAAAGGTTATAACGAAAAGGACATTACAGATGCATACAATAAAGTGAAAACGATGGAAAGAAGGACAATGCTCCAACAAAAGAGGAAAACTAAAGAACCATCTATAAACAAAGATATCTATGAATCTAAAGCCGGCAGAAGTCTTCATCCAGACGGCATCTTCTATCTTCATCCAGCTGGCTGATCCAATCAGCTAATAGGATTGAGCTTTAATCCTATTGGCTGATCCAATCAGCCAATAGGATTGAGCCCGCATTCTGTTGGCTGTTCCAATCATAGGATTTTTTCACCTTTAATTATGGTTGGCTGATAGCATTCTATCAGCCAATCGGAATTCAAGAAACGCCATCTTGGATGAGGTCCCTTATAGGAACCTTCATTCTTCAGTAGCTGTGGAAAGAATAGGATGCTCTGCGCCGGATGTCTTGAAGATGGAGCCGCTCCACGCTGGATGGCTGAAGATAGAAGATGCCGTCTGGATGAAAACTTCTGCCGGCTTGGATGAAGACTTCTGCCGGCTTGGATGCAGACTTCGTCCTGGCCCGCTTGGATGAAGACTTCTCCCCGGCTTCATTGAGGACTTCTTTCCGCTTGGATGAAGACTTCTGCCGCTTTGTTGAGGATGGATGTCCGGTCTTCAAAAACTGTAAGTGGATCTTCTGGGGTTAGTGTTAGGTTTTTTTAAGGGTTTATTGGGTGGGTTTCATTTTTAGATTAGGGTTTGGGCTGAAAAAGAGCTAAATGCCCTTTTAAGGGCAATGCCCATCCAAATGCCCTTTTCAGGACAATGGGGAGCTTAGTTTTTAGATAGGTTTTTATTTGGGGGTTTGGTTGTGTGGGTGGTGGGTTTTACTGTTGGGGGGTTGTTTGTATTTTTTTGTACAGGTAAAAGAGCTGATTTCTTTGGGGCAATGCCCCGCAAAAGGCCCTTTTAAGGGCTATTAGCAGTTTAGTTTAGGCTGGGGGGGTTTATTTTGGGGGGCTTTTTTATTATGATAGTTCTATTAGATTAGGTGTTATTAGTTTAAATATTTGATAATTTCTTTTTTATTTTGTGTAATTTAGTGTTTGTTTTTGTTTGTAATTTAGTTAATTGTATTTCCTTAATGAAATTTATTTAATTGTAGTGTAAGGTTAGGTGTTAGTGTAACTCAGGTTAGGTTTTATTTTACAGGTAAATTTGTATTTATTTTAGCTAGGTAGTTAGTAAATAGTTAATAACTATTTACTAACTAGTCTACCTAGTTAAAATAAATACAAACTTACCTGTGAAATAAAAATAAAACCTAAGATATCTACAATGTAACTATTAGTTATATTGTAGCTAGCTTAGGGTTTATTTTATAGGTAAGTATTTAGTTTTAAATCAGAATAATTTAGTTAATGATAGTAATTTTTATTTAGATTTATTTTAATTATATTCAAGTTAGTGGTGTTAGGGTTAAGGTTACGTTAGGGTTAGACTTAGGGGTTAATAACTTTAGTATAGTGGCGACAACTTTGGGGCAGCAGATTAGGGGTTAATAAGTATAATGTAGGTAGCGACGACATTGGGGGCAGCAGATTAGGGTTTAAAAAGTGTAGGTAGGTGACGGCGAGGTCGGGGGCGGCAGATTAGGGGTTAATAAGTGTAATGTAGGTGTCGGTGATGTAGGGGGCAGCAGATTAGGGGTGTTTAGACTCAAGGTTTATGTTAGGGTGTTAGGTGTAAACATAACTTTTCTTTCCCCATAGAAATCAATGGGGCTGCGTTACGGAGCTTTACGCTCCTTTATTGCAGGTGTTAGACTTTTTTTTAGCCAGCTCTCCCCATTGATGTCTATGGGGAAATCGTGCACGATCATGTAAAACCAGCTCAAAGCAGCGCTGGTATCAGGGATAGGCAATGTGTCCGTGACTAGCCCTTGCAGTGTCCACCACAACCTTAGTATATATTTTCTTTCTGATTAAAGAATAGGAATAAAAAAAACATGTAGTGTGAATAAAGTTAGTGGCTTGTCAAGAGACTGCTAGCGATATTGAATGATAAGTTATGAAATAAATAAAGCCTGAGTGAAATACTGGATGTGTATCCGCATCTGTATAATAACACCCAGCTCTATACAAAGACACAGTAGTGACACTGGATCATGTGTATAGCCAGACAAGGGTTGGTTATAGGGTCAGTGGTATCTGCATCTGTATAATACACCCAGCATTATATAATGACACAGTAGTGACACTGGCACATGGGTATAGCCAGAGGAGGGCTGGTTATAGGGTCATTTGTCTTTGAGCATCCTGAATTTTGCCGGTGTGGCGCTACATCGACGATATTTTGGTATTTGGCTGGGCGACGTTGGAGCTCTGGAGTCCTTTGTAACAGATTTAAATCACTCTACAAATAACATAAAATTTAAACTGGTATGGAGCGAATCCAGCATTGATTTTTTGGATGTAACTATAACTAAACATGGTATGGGCTTTAAGACTGACTTGTTCAGGAAAAGTACAGATAGAAATAGTTTACTCCATTATGAAAGTGCACATCCTCTACCCCATCGTGAAATCCCTCCCACGCTGTCAAATGCTCAGGGTTAGAAGGATTGTGAATGATGCCGATAAATCACAGATTAGACTTGAGGAGATGGATGATAAATTCGTCCAGAGGGGATACCCACCCACATTGATCAAAGAGACCATTGATAATGTATCTGCCATAGATAGAGAAACATTGCAAAACATTCTTTCAAAAGAATGGTTTTTGTCTCAGGCTTTTGCAGACAGAGTCAATGCATAATGTGCATCATACACAAGCATTGGGGCATTTTGCAAAACTGTGTTCCCAATGTTGAGGAGTTCTGCCAATACCCAATGCCAGCTTATAAGCGAAATAGAAGCTTGAGAGATACTCTAGTGCAGAACTCCTCAACAGGGATATATCACTAAGAAAAACTTGGGTTGTTTCCCCTGTTTGGGCTGCACTAACTGTGGATCTATCATTAAGAGTCCTTATTTTTCATACCCACTAACAGGACATAAATTCAAGTATAAGGATTATTATACATGCAATACCAGCTATGTGATCTATATGATTAAATGTCCTTGTGGGCGGGCTTATGTAGGGGAGTCCACCAGACGGGTGGGCGACCGCATAACCAAACACAAGAGCAATATCAGGTGTAAGGTTACTACTGCTCCTGTGGCATATCATTTTCTGTCAGCTGGTCACAATATTAGTCAGCTTCGGTTCCAGGTTATCGACCACGTCAAAATTCCTAGACGTGGTGGTAATAGAATACAATTATTAAAACAACGTGAATCCTATTGGATTTTTAAATTAGATACCCTGGAACCGAAGGGGATGAATAGAGAGATCAATTGGGTGGTTTTCTATTGAGGTGACACTAAGGTTATGAGTTATCACTCTAGGCCTTTTTTTCATCTCTTAGAAATATGGTAATCCATACCAAGTGGAAATAAAATGGAAATTGTTGCGTACATCAATTCTGACTCTTCCATCTAAGAAATGCTTATTTGGCGGATATTGAAATATATTCCTCACCATCTGATTGTGTTCCACTAGGTATCCTGTATGCAAGATTATAAGTTATTTATCTTTTGATTTAACTGTGTATATATACAGAGGGTATATTTGTTGTACATATTTTCTATATTTCTTCTGTATTATTGTGGGTGCTCACATTAAGTTAGAATTAACTAAGAAATTGTAAATTATTGCCTGGTAGGTTTTTTCATTAACTGTTTTTTGTTTTTAATTCACATGCTATTTCACACCTGGTCAGCAGGGGTCAGTGTTAATACATTGCTGTGTTAGAGTAGCTATGCAAGTTGCATTAAGGGTTAATTGATTGGCCTATTTAAGCAGGTGTGTCCTAGGTGTGTTTTATCACATGACTAAGGGGTATTGACCCCGAAACGTGTTTTCTTTGTTGTCTGATCCTGTGCCAATAAAACTTTGGATTATATGAGAAGTCTTTCCTTCTTTTCAATTTTTTTCACTATTATATTTGAGTGTGGCAGTCACTCTGAAGGATTACTTTCACCTCTTTGAGGACTTATGCTCTGTGCTGGATTCCATTATTTATTATCATATAGGGTCATAGGTACCTGCATCAGTATAATAACACCCAGTACTATATAATGACACAGTAGTGACACTGGCACATGTGTATAGCCAGAGGAGGGCTGGTTATAGGATCAATGGTATCTGCATCAGTATAATAACACCCAGCACTATATAATGACACAGTAGTGACACTGGCACATGTGTATAGCCAGAGGAGGGCTGGTTATAGGATCAATGGTACCTGCATCAGTATAATAACACCCAGTACTATATAATGACACAGTAGTGACACTGGCACATGTGTATAGCCAGAGGAGGGCTGGTTATAGGATCAATGGTATCTGCATCAGTATAATAACACCCAGCGCTATATAATGACACAGTAGTGACACTGGTACATGGGTATAGCCAGAGGAGGGCTGGTTATAGGATCAGTGGTATCTGCATCAGTATAATAACACCCAGCACTATATAATGACACAGTAGTGACACTGGCACATGGGTATAGCCAGAGGAGGGCTGGTTATAGGATCAGTGGTATCTGCATCAGTATAATAACACCCAGTACTATATAATGACACAGTAGTGACACTGGCACATGGGTATAGCCAGAGGAGGGCTGGTTATAGGATCAGTGGTATCTGCATCAGTATAATAACACCCAGCACTATATAATGACACAGTAGTGACACTGGTACATGGGTATAGCCAGAGGAGGGCTGGTTATAGGATCAGTGGTATCTGCATCAGTATAATAACACCCAGTACTATATAATGACACAGTAGTGACACTGGCACATGGGTATAGCCAGAGGAGGGCTGGTTATAGGATCAGTGGTATCTGCATCAGTATAATAACACCCAGTACTATATAATGACACAGTAGTGACACTGGCACATGGGTATAGCCAGAGGAGGGCTGGTTATAGGATCAGTGGTATCTGCATCAGTATAACAACACCCAGCACTATATAATGACACAGTAGTGACACTGACACATGGGTATAGCTAGAGGAGGGCTGGTTATATGACCAGTGGTATCTGCATCAGTATAATAACACCCAGTGCTATAAAATGACACAGTAGTGACACTGGCTCATGGGTATAGCAGGGGAGGGCTGGTTATAGGATCAGTGGTATCTGCATCAGTATAATAACACCCAGTGCTATAAAATGACACAGCAGTTACACTGGCTCATGGGTATAACCAGAGGAGGGCTGGTTATAGGATCAGTGGTATCTGCATCAGTATAATAACACAAAGCACTATATAATGAAACAGTAGTGACACTGGCACATGAGTATAGCCAGAAAATGGCTGGTTATAGGATCTGTGGTATCTGCATCTGTTAAATAACACCCAGCACTATACAAAGACACAGTAGTGACACTGGTACATGTGTATAGCCAGAGGAGGGCTGGTTATAGGATCAGTGGTATCTGCATCAGTATAATAACACCCAGCTCTATACAAAGACACAGTAGTGACACTGGCACATGGGTATAGCCAGAGGAGGGCTGGTTATAGGATCAGTGGTATGTGCATCAGTATAATAACACCCAGTGCTATAAAATGACACAGTAGTGACACTGGCTCATGGGTATAGCCAGAGGGCTGGTTATAGGATCAGTGGTATCTGCATCAGTATAACACCAAGCACTAGAAAATAATGTCTTTAATTTCAAATGTACCTTGGTGTCCTTCACCCTGTAATAGCAGCGATATAGGGAGGTGAGCGGTTACAATAACTTGCAAGTTAGCACAAAGCCGCTCATAACGCAAAATTCGTAATCTAGCCGTTTGTTAGAATACTAGGGAGATTCCCTATTGGACAATGCAAAATCGCCTTAAGAGAGAATGGTAAGATTATTTCTATTTCAAGTTCAATAGAGGTGAATTTACTTAGATTCGTTAGCCAGTCCATTGCAGTCCTGGCTAATGTTACAAAATTGTACAGTTTATTATCTGGAAACGCCAGTCCAGCATTCTCTTTTTTTTTAGTACATTTTGCTATTGATATGCAGGCTTTTTGCTTTTTCCATAGAAATTGTGAGCATATTGAATAGAATTTAATTATTTGCTGTTTGAAAATAAAAAGGAGTAAATTCTGTAACAAATACAGAATTCGAGGAAATATGATTGTTTTGATCAAGGTGATTATGGCTGACAGAGAAATGAGAAGATCCATCCAGTTTTTAAGATTTGAAATAGATTTACTAAAAACCTGCGGAAAATTCATCTCATACCAGAATTTCTGATTTTTATGGAGTTGTATCCCCAAATATTTTATATAATCTGTTGTTTTAAAATGATGATGTATATAGCTATCTGACTTCTTCATGATCCACATTAATTCACTATTTCCCAGGTTGATCTTATAGCATAGACGTTCACTAACGTGACAGGCGGTTAAACAGGAGTCTTATTAAAATTAAGCCATCTGTATCTGTCACCGTATTGTGTCATTGAAATGAGAGTTGGGTTCCAAAAAGAATGGTGCTGGTATATTGCTAGAGTTATTCTATGTAGACAAGTAATAGTTAGCCATACATTTACAACATTGAACATAAATATACTTATAAAAACGATAAAACATGAAAAAGAAAGGGCCTTACCACTCCACCAGGACTGTCATATTAGGGTCAAAAACAGATAACATAACTCAACAAGAGTTGTTCTCCAATTTGCATTAAGTTAAAAATTAGATTAGATTGAGGGATGTCGTCTGGGTCTTGATACATCACTATTTTGTTATGTTGTAATGTCTCCCAGGGTTTCACACGTATTATTCACCTAACTTTGCTATCCCTTTAAAATTAGCCTCATCCCCTTTCTACCTGCTTAAAAGGCCATCAGCACCAGCAATCATTGCTTGGTATTGCCTGTTTGTTTCCGCTTCCAGTCTGATGTATTAAGCCGTCTGAAGTGAGAAAGTGTTTTTCCCTTGCTGCATTCCAGCTTCACCTGTGGACTACTGGACCTCTGTATCAGTGGTAATCGGAGGATCCTTAACTTTCCTTTCTGCTGTCTTACTGTGCATGAAATTGCCAACAGATCTACAGTCCTTTGCCATCCGAACCTCGGGGACATCACCAGCCTGTCAGGCTCTGTTTGCAGCACCGTCGCTTCTGTCTCAGCCCCGGTAAGCGCTGATTGAACTTTGTTTCTATTATGCTTCATTAGATACTAGTATCGCTGTACCATTTCATAATTTCTGATATCAGTAAATACTCTTTCTCTGTTTGCACACTTGTGTTAAGAATTGGCTCTTGTGTTGTAAAACATACTTAGAGATATTAAGGCTCACAATTTGTTACCTTATTATACAGCTATATACATGATTGTAACAAATCTATCCTCCATTGTTTCTTTATACTAAATCCTTTGAGAATAATCCTAGTGAGCTACACTTATTTTGCTACCATGTGTTTCATGGTGTCTTAAAGTGACAGTACATTTAAAGATTGCCTGTAGAAACGTCTGCAGTTGTGATTCTTATTAGAAACTAATAACTGTCATTCCAGATACAGTACTCAATCATCACAAAATACCAAGCCCTTCAAAACATGAATCCAGCGGACATTCCTGCACATGTGGTTAATCTATCCCAAAGGGTCGACACCATTACACAACATGCCAGGGAATTGCAACTGGAGAATGATAATCTTAAGAAATACATTAATGAACATTTGAAACCTGCTACACCTCAGATTATAGAACCTATAGTAGTTTTACCCAAAAAGTTTAATGGAAAACCGAGCAACAAACAGAGAGTTTAGAAATGCATGTAGCCTTTTGTTCACATTAAAACCCAAAACTTATCCAACAGATCACACTCGGGTTCTCACTGTTATCTCTTTCTTACAAGGGGAACTGAGAGCTTGGGCTGACGCTTTCTTTGAATCTAATGATCCTGTTCTGGACTCCTTAGATCAGTTCTTTCACTCTATGTCTCTGATATATGAAGACCCACACAAGCAAGCCACAGCTGAATCTGCCATCAGATCTCTCAAACAGGGGAAAAGACCTGTAGAGGATTACATAGCCGATTTCAAATGGTGGTGTAAGGATACTCCATGGAATGACGTTTCACTAAAAAAACAATTTCAACTTGGTTTGTCAGATGCCATTAAGTTGGCAAGGACAGATATGCCAGAAACTCTGGATGTCCTGATGTCTCTCAGTATTACTATAGACAGACGTCTCAGGGCGGGACGTAGACAGAGAGTTAACACTGAGCTAGGTCCAAAAAGATATACGCCTACCACTACTTCAATTACTTCTCCTAAGGAATCCCCAGAACCTATGGAAATAGGTATCATAAGAGGTCCTCTTTCACAAGAGGAAAATAATAGAAGACGGACTTTCAAGCTTTGCCTATTCTGTGCAGCTAAATCTCATGCTGAGAAGGAGTGTCCTATACTATTATGACAGAAGATGGGTAAGAATAGCCTTCCTATACTTTCTATTACTAACCAAAGTAAATATGTACAAATTACTCTCTCTTTACAGTGGGAACAACAACTGTTGATGCTTGATGCTGTCATCGACTCCTGGAGCCTGTACAAATTACATAGTTAAATCATTTGTGTGTCTAAATAAAATACCCACTGTTGAAAAATCTCAACCTTTAGTCATGCGTGTTATTGATGTTATTGATACTTTCCATGAGAATGGAAACCCCCATCTGTAGGGGATACCAAGGTCCCTGAGATGAAGAGTGAGATATCTTGCCTCTTGTTATTTGGCCAAGGTCACAGGGCTTAAATCTGTAAATTTCTGTAGGTCGTTGCCTTCAGAGTTGATGGGTGCCTGTTTCCTGGCTGCTGTAAGAACCTCCTGTTTGTCTTCAAATTTATGAAACTTTATTAGGATGTCTCTAGGAGGGTCTGATTGTGACAGCTTTGGACTAAGCGCTCTATGGGTTCTGTCTAATACAAATGTGTCTTTATCTTTGGCTGGTTGAAAGAATTTAAATAGTTGCTGCAAGTAGATGGGTATTTGGATTGGGGGATATGTCCTCTGGGATGCCTCTGATTGTCAGATTCTTTCTCTGGTTTCTATTATCTAGGTCTTCAACCAGTAGCTGAAGATGTGTGATTGCTGTGTCTTGTTGTTGGATAGCCAATACCATTTAATCAGACTCTCTGGAAGTGTCTTCTGTTTGTTTTTCTAGGCTTTGTACTCTTTGGTCCAAGTTATTAATATCTTTTTTGATCTCAGAAAGGCTGTCTTTAATCACCTGTCTCACCTGTGTCATAAAGGTTTTAAAAGGTTTAAAAATCTTCTTTAGAGGATAAAAAAGTAGGTCATCTTTAGTGAGGGGCCTCTTCCTCATGTTCTTCTGTTTCGAGGAAAGGTGTAGGTGAAGGGGCAGATACTGATGCCTCTATGACTTTAAAATAGGCGCTCATTAACACCCAAGAGAGACTTTAACCATCCATTACGAAAGTCTCTTTTGTGCAGTTTTTTATCTGGGATGTGGGGTTGGCTTGCCCGCAAAACTCTGTTACAGCCTGTGCACGGAGCTTCATAAACTTGCAGCCATGTTACACAGTGGTCGACTCCGCCCCCTGTGAAGTTTTTTTTTTAATAGAATGTTGTATGAAAAAATCTATACATATTGTGTAGCACATCTGCACAGACAAACAAAGTATAGAACAAATGGATTAAGTCATTCATGGATACATTGCTTTGTATTTTTTTTATCTTTGCTATTTTTATGGTATTTAATTTCAGATTTTATTATTATGTTCTAATTATAATTTGTAGAACAATATTAATATAATTAATGTGTTGTGAATGTACCTAAAGGGACAGGAAACCCCATTCTCTTCTTATCCTTTGCTGAATGAACACTGACAGCTAGCTGTACACATTTATTAAGCCAATCACAAGAGACAAATGTGTGCAGGCACCAATCAGCAGCAGCTCCGACTAGTGTAGGATATGTGCGTATTCTTTTTTAAAAATGGATACTAAGACAAAGTACATTTAAAAATAGAAGTCAATTTAAAAGTGTCTTAAAATAACATGCCCTATCTGAATCATGCAAGTTTAATTTTGACTTTCCTATCCCTTTAAATATCAATCCACTTGTAATCTAGCCCACGGCCTCTTCTTCATCCGAGATGTTTTTCAGAATTACTAATAATTTATGGCTAAATGATTTGCTACCATTTATAAATATGCTGCTGGTTAATAATGTCCCACTTCTAAAACGTGGCCTATTTTATTTTGAGACAAAAAAATGATTTCTTGCTTTTTTTTAGATACCAAAACCTTTACAGAGAATGGCAGAGCTGGGGTTCCTATACACATGCCTTATGGGTTTCAAGGTGTCTTCATACCAAATAAACCATGACATGGGTATGGAACTAAACAACACTTAGGGCTTGATTCATATTCTCCTATATTTTGTCCTAAAAATTCTCCTACTTCCCATTCCCAGATCTATTTTCTTACAGTTTGTTGAAGTGGGGCGGTAACAAAGCTACTAGGAAGGCTGTATAAATATTTCTATTGACTTATTTATGACTGACAGGGAGAATAGTTGCTTATTTTCAGTGAAAAATAAGGCACAGATACTAATCAGACTAGAGAAACTTATCATTAGTTTTCATCAGCTCTCATATGGAGAACCGCAAAGAAAAAAACTATTAAATATATATACAGGTGCGCCTCTACAAAGGAGAGCTGCAGAGAACTGATAGGAGAATAGAAAGGAGAATTCCCCAAATGATTGATAAATCGAGCCCTTAACATTTAGCCGTAATGTGATCCTAATGTGATATATAACAGTGGAAGCAAAAAGAAAAAAACTGTAAATACATTATTTCTACAATAAAATGTCAGAACAATATCAGAGCAGATGAGACCGATGGTCCCTGTAACCTTTATAACCAAAACCAGTTATATTCAATAGTTTGATGTCTTCCAGGTTTGAAAGCCTATAACATAGTTTGTCTTGATATCCTCAAAAACTAATTTAGTATTATTAATCTGTATAAAAAGAAAAATAAATATAGTAAAGGAAATAAAGTGTCTGTGGTGAAATCTTCTAGTGGACAAAATGTGAAAGCTCTAAAATAAATTCTTGAGTACAGAGAAGTCAACTGAAAGTAGAATAAGGACTGAATGACCTACTTCAAGATAACAGTAAAGTGACACGCATCTAACCAAACTTTATTACTCCCCTCTTTCCCCTGAAATAAAGACACAACACTAAGTTGGGAGGAAGACCCGCAGGTCGCACTAGCAGGTTACTTAGTAACCAACAGCATATGCAAATATGCCGGCGAGCATGAGTCCCTATCCATAACTCCTACTTTGGGAGGTAGCGGCCCAATTTTAATTCGGGATATGACGGAGTCCCCCGGGTGACTCTGCCCCATCAGGTGTTAGTCAAGGGGGTTAGGATGATTTTTTAGGTCTGCCTACCTGTGAGGAAAAGGCACCCTAGGACCGGACCTAGTGACGTTGCCTTTCCTCCAGCCTGACCAATCACTCCACCCCAAGGCTTCAAATTTAGGCCACTACCTCTCGCCGCTAGAGCAACTATAACTCCTGCCCTTAAGGGGCCCAGCTCTTGACAGCCGAAAGAGCCGAATAAAATGCTGGTGGAGGCCCAAACTTACAAACACAGGCTTACCTTAAGGCTAGCTCGACTAAACCTACCCCTGCCGTGTTAACTAATGCCAAAACTCAGCCGCTACTCATGCCGTCCACTTATGTTCTTTTCATAGGGAAGGGAGGGTGGGCAACTCCAACTTCTAACAGAAAACCGGAGGAAAGAGGCAGAACCTTCCAGAACATCAGTTCTTAAACCCCTAGGTGAGTCACTCCCCCTAAGCTGCAACATTGTTGCAGCTCCATCTTTTCTTTACATTCCTATCCCTGCAAGGCCACAGCCCTTAATACGTTTCATTCCCACTAGGGGTCACTACACTATCAGTAAGGAACACAATTTTCTGGTGCATTATTAAAAGTGAAAGAGCGTTTATGTTGTTTTGATGCACATATTTATTAAAGGTGACATTTTTTAGTAAGTTCCTTGTTTTTGGGGGTTACACATTGAGCACTGAGGTTTATATATTAATCTATTACTTATTTAATATGACAGCGGCAGTGTTTTCTGCACCTGTTTCAACCCCACAAAGATTATTTATGTTCTGTTTATATCGCCTTCTCCTTTGGCTGCATTTGGTACATTTCATGAGCTCGCTGGCGATGCAGTATTTTGATTGTACAATGGATTTTGGCAACCTAAATATAAATGATTATCCACACTGTGGTATCTCCCCATTACAGTAAACCAAAACCATGATCTCTCGCACAACCTTTACCCTAAATGCACAGTTATCCCTCCCATATACAACTATAAGATCTCAGTATCAATATTAAAGGGACTTGAAAACTTACATTTTTCTTTAATGATTCAGTCAAATAATACAATTTTAAATAACATTCCAATTTACTTCTATTATTTAATGTGCTTCGTTCTTCAGATATTCTTTGTTGAAGAATTCACAATGCATATGGGTGAGCCAATCACACAAGGCATCTATGTGCAGCCACCAATCAGCAGCTACTGAGCCTATTAAGATATGATTTTCAACAAAGGATATCAAAAGAATATTGCACATTTTATAATAGAAGTAAATTGGAAAGTTGTTTAAAATTGTATTCTTTGACTGAATCATTAGAAAAAAGTTAGGTTTCATGTACCTTTAAGTTATTGTTAACCCTTTGGGTTCCAGGGAGAGCTGCAATGTACTACAGAAGGGTAAACACTGCTGTGACCAAGTAGCAACATAATATTGCCATCAGAGTGATATTCCAAGCTAGATTACTAAAACATAATTTATAAACTTTAGCAACTCAAAGATAAAAATTAAATCAATTAAGCAAATGTATAGGTGTACAGTCTGGCTACAGTAAATATATACAAAGAAAGAAAGAGGCACTTAACCAGGAACAAACAACGGCTCAGTAGCTTGTTCGATAGAGGTCACTACCTGGGAGCAGCTCAGCCTGTCTTAGCCTAATTGGGCCTGTTACAAAGGTGAACTTTCCTGAAGTACATCAGTCTAAACCTGCCTAAGCAATATAGTCCAGCCCAGAAATACCAGATACTCCTTCTCCAAACAAGGAACATGGGAACCCCATACTATTTTTCATCCTTCTGAGGGCCTCTTCAATGAGGTGCAGCCTTTATGCCTCTAGGCACATTGTGTAGGGAGTTCACATCTAATTTCCCCCCATCACCCATAGGGAGACTTTCCCCAGGGGTCATAATAAACATATACTGTATATAGAGAGAAGCACTCAACCAGGAAGGAGCAATGGCCCAGTAGCTTGTTATTTGGCTGTAGAGTCCATGCCTGGCATATACCCCTATACATTATACAAGTACACTTATTACCATTTTATTTATCTCTTACAAAAAAAACATAGTTGTCTATTCAGAGCTGACTTTCTACTTGACTTTTAACAAGTCAATTTAAAACTGTCAAAGATCACAATTTTTCTCTCTAATCTCACTAGTTTTATGTAATTTTATGCAGATGATTCCATTCAAATGAAGAGATAAATCTGCTGCATAGCAGGGATGTGCAGTCTGGGAGGCAGGGCCTCCCCTGTCATGAAAAGAAAGAAAGAAAATTATGTTAAAGTAAAATAAAAACATACCAAATTATCTGACCTTAGCTGCAAATACTTGGAGAGAGGCAACGACCAGCTCAGCCTCCCTCGATTGCGCAACAACTTAGAAGGTGCTGTATGGAGTGGCTGCCCACTGTCTGTCACATCAGGAGTCACATGTCATCATTAAGCCAATCAAAAGCCCCTAAGTGAAGCAGCTCTCATATTTGTCTTTTGGGTGAGGGGGCGAGACAGTGTTAGTGACAGAGAAGCACTGACAATGAAACTGTGCTGTGGGCAGGAACTAATAGAAGAGGGGGGGGGATTAATATAGTGCTGCAACTGTTTTCCCCCTTAAAATTGTGCACAGCAATTCTTGTTTTGAGCACAATGTCTGCAGCATCAGCAGCAGGAGAGGTAATTAATTTAGGGCCTCTCTCCACTCTGCACTGCATGTCCTGTGTGGGCGGGGCTGGATTCCACTTTTATAGTTCTTCATGTAAAGGACTGCTGGGGTGTGGAATGCAGGGTAGCAGCATTCCTTGCTCTATTTTGGCTGCTGGCGGTACTTTTTTACAAACTTCTGCAGGCAGAAAACAACAGCCGTGGCTTTAAGAGGGCAGAGCTGTCAGCCTTTCACTTCTTCCCTCCACTAGGCATATTGCAGTGCATTACTGGGATGTGCTGCTCTTAGCTCTCACTGCTGCTGTTCTAGCTCTCATGTGACGGTGCTAAGGTGGGACCACCTTGGTAAAGTATTTATTTTACAAGCATTTAACCTAGGGTTGCCACCTTTTGTCCAGAAAATTCCTGGACACTTTTTAAGTGGGCATGGAGAGGGTGTGGCTCGGGGCGTGGCTTCTCGCTGCCTCAATTTCATTATGAAATCAATTTTTAGATATATATATATATAATTTATCTAATATATATAATATATTTACACATAATTAAGCCCCCACAAAAATAAAATGACCATACCAATTTGAAAAAAACAGCAGACACAGACAAGTATTACTCACAGTTTCTCTGTGGCTGCACTGCTCTGCACTTGTTGGCTTAGGGTCGGCCGGAGAAAGGGCTCCAGGAAGGCTGTTGCTGCACAGGACCTACAGTCGACGGAGGTGGTGGAACCATGAAGGTAACAACTGGCCATGTTTCTTAGCCTCAAATGCCCCGGGCTAAGTGCTCCCACTGTCCCACACCAATCTCTATCTCTCCTGCAGACTCCACCTACCCGTTTTTGTAACTCCGGGCTAAGCGATCTGGCCAGCTAATGTTTTGTAAAGTCCCTCTGCTCACTGCTGCTTGCTGTGCCAGGGGAGCACTTAGCCCGGGGCATTTGAGGCTAGTTCCGGGACACGGGACACAGAGCCTCAGACTGGGACTGTCCCAGTGAAACCCTTATTCTCAGAGTGTGTTTGTTTATAACATTTGTGTTAAAAAGCCTTCTTAAACAATGTTAAATAATTATATTGAACACAATATTTATACTTTTGATTTCTGAGTGGCTGATAGGGAATCAGAGTGTACTGACAGCATTAAAAAATGCCTGCATTATTTTAAAAAATACCATGTGTCATCTTTTAAGCCATCTCTTTCCATCTTATCTTAAAAAGCCATGTGCCTCTATTATGTAACTAATAGTATTTTAACAATTTACTATTTATTAACTTTTTTTTTTTATTGAGGTTATGCAAATAAAATAACAAAGAACTTACAAATACATACAAGGCATGTCAATATTACAGTGTTCATCAGTTTTTGTTTTTGATTAAGTAACATAACACATTGTATATAATAAAACCTCAAAAATATTTTTATATAGATATACATTGTGATCCAGCACTAAGCACACAAAGCCAATAACCATTAATATTTGAGAGACTGCTAGGCGTGTTCATATTGATGTGAGAAACTTTATATGTGGTGTGCGAGCCAGATATTGATAAGTAATGATATTTAAGTATGCTTATGAAAGTCTGATTTTTAATAAGAAGGATATATAATTACTCCATTGTACCCCTTTAGAATGGAGGACCCCAAACACTAGTGAAGAAAAAGAGGAGGGAAAGAAAAAAAAAAAGGGGGGGAGGGGGGAGTCAAAAGGATAGGGGGGAAGTCAAAAGGGCAGAAGACAAAGTTGAGGGGTTGAGAGAAGCAGATGGTCTACTTGACTCGTTGGTACTATGTAAGTTAAAGGGGACCTAATTTTCCTCCAAAGTTCCCATGTTTGACAATGTAAGGAGATCTTATTATTTGTGTTGAATATGGGGTTTTCCATTACTTTTAGATAATCCATGATTTTGATCAAGTCGTGCCAGTTGGGGATAGTGGTTTGCTTCCACTTACGTGCAATTATAAGCTTAATGGCCATCAGAAGATAAATGCTGAGGAGACCCACCGGGGAAAGAGGGAGCCACACCCCAAGGTGAAACAGTGCTTTCTGTGGAGTTTGCCAGAGGTTCGGGTCCACTAAGGAACATCTGTGTGAGAGCATGGCCCATAAGGGCTGCAAGACAGGGCATTCCCAACATATGTGCGCTGGCGATCCTACCTGCCCACAGCCTCTCCAGCAAAGCGGAGAATTCACCGGGGATATTTTAAAAAGTCGCAATGGAGTGATGTGCCATTGCATGCATATCTTGAGGTATAATTCCAGTAGCGTGACGCAGTGAAGAGCCTGTTTGGTCACAGTCACGGCTTTGGACCACTCTTCCTGAGAGGCTTGAAATCCAAGATCTATTTCCCACATGATAATGTAGGTAGATTTAAAGTAAATGGGAGGATTGAGAATGTCTTCATAGGATATCGATAGTGCTTTAGGAATCTTTATTGCCGTACACCAGCGCAATTCCCAATTCGTAGGGGCTCGTAAAGGTAGAGCTGTGAATCCCCACGTATGTAATAAGCTTCTCAGCCTCCAAAATTCAAACTGTAACAATTGTGAGGGCTGAAACGTGGAGCAGAAAGTTGTCAGGCTCATCAGTTGTTTGTCAGGGAAGAGGTCCTGAATACTGAAAATTCCATGAGAATGCCATACTGAGGGGTGCAAATCCTGAAGAGCAGATAGGAGGCCTGAAAGCGTGTGGGCTGGAGATGGGTGGGGGGCTATTTGGGGGAGTGATATTATTTTGTCCCAGAATAATAACATTTTGGATGTTAAAAGCGGCTCTGATGTGCTTAGGGATCAAAAGCAGGTCCGATAAGACAAGTGGGCGAGGCAAGGAAGTTTATTCAAGCTTCCACCATCTACAATCAGAAGAATCAGAGTTCCATGGAAGAATATGAGCTAACCTAGAGGCTTCATGATAATATGCCAAATTAGGGGCGCCAGCACCCCCACTAAACATTGGTTGTTGTAAAATTCTAGTTGCCACTCTCGGGTGTTTGTTCTTCCATATGAATTTGTTACAGAGAAGTTGGAATTTCCCTATAAGGGATTTGGGAATAGGGATCGGCAACAAATGAAACAGATATGTGAGCTTGGGCAAGAGAGACATCTTAAAGGCTGCTACCCTGCCCAACCACGAAATGCTAGGGACATCCCAGCGATTCACAGCTTTCTGAAGATGGTGAAGAAGGGGATAAAAATTAGACTCGACTATAGTCGAAATGTCAGCAGAGAGGAAGACTCCTAAATGTTTAAGACGCTGCCTCCACCAGTTGAAGCTGTATTTCTGTTTAAGTGTGTGATACTCCCCATCGGGAATATTGAGTGTATAGGCATCCGTCTTATTCACATTTAGTTTGTAGTGGCTAACTGTTCCAAAATGCTGAAGGAGGTCAAATAGTACTGGGAGAGAATGAATAGGATCACTCAAAATGGCTGTGAGATCATCAGCAAACAGAGCGACTTTCTGTATAGACCCAGCTATGTTTACCCCTTATATATCATCTTTGGAACGAAGTGCCGTGGCTAGTGGTTCTATCGCTAATGTGAAAATCAGAGGGGACAAGGGACATCCTTGCCTTGTGCCGTTAGCAATCGGGAAGGAAGGAGATGCAAACCCTAATCCTCTAACCAACGCTGAGGGAAGTGTGTAAAGAGCCTTTAAACCGGTTAGAAAGTGAGGTGGAAATCCGAATTTGTTTAGGACCTCAAAGAGGTACAACCAATTTACGCGGTCGAAGGCCTTCTCTGCATCGAGGGCCAAAGTGGTGCATGGCATGTTCTGCCGCTTGGCCTCTAGGAATATGTTTAAAAGCCGCCGAGTGTTATCGGGCCCCTCTCTGCCTGGTATGAATCCCACCTGATCCAGTCTATTAGGGAAGGAAGGATACAGTTGAGTCTATTGGCTAACACTTTAGCAAATAGCTTTGTGTCCAAATTTAAGAGGGATATGGGACGAATGTTTTCGCATGTGTTAGGGTCCTTACCCGGCTTCGGAATAGCTACTATTGTTGCCGTTAGAAACTCGGGGGGAGAGATCCTTTTTCTCCTGCCAATGAGAAAACTCTAGCAAGTAGTGGAACAATGAGGGGGCAAAAACGTTTATAAAAGACAGCTGTGAAACCGTCTGGCCCTGGGGCCTTGTGATGTTTTAATGATTTAATAGCTAATTTTATCTCACGTTCTGAAAGGGTGGCATCCATATATACTTTCTGTTCTTCCGTAAGGGTTGGAAGAGATAACGGGTCAAGATAGGCCTTGACTGTCTCAGATGTGGGGGTAGAGCATTCAGGGGAATCTTTCAAATTATAAAGGCTTTGATAATATTCAGCAAATGCTTTCCCAATATCTGCGGGAAGACGAATCGGGCCCTTTTGCATTTTTAAATATGGTATTCTAGCATCTGCCGCTCTTTGTTTTAGTTTATTGGCCAACATACAATCAGGTTTATTCCCTTTGGCGTAGTACATTTGCTTAAATTTTTGTACCTGCCATTGTAATCTGGCGTTTTTTCGATATTAGTGATTTGTGCTTTCACTTCTTCTAGTTGTGTTGGGGTTTTAGGGTCAAGTGTATGCTTGTGTTGAAGCGTTAGGGAACGGAGTCTTATGTGGAGTTGTGCAAGTGTCTCACCCTGCTTTCTTTTGTGTTTGGAAGCTAGCTTGAGAAATATACCCCTAATATATGCCTTGAGACAGCTCCAAAGACAATGGTCATTTACTGCCCCATTGTCATTAATGGATATGAATTGTTTGATTTCCTCCTGTATTACATTGACATTATCAATTTCGGCAAACAGAAATTCAGGTAGCTTCCAAGTAGGTCTGGTAGCCGGGGAAGCAGGGATTCGTATTGTTATGTGTATGGGAGAGTGCTCCGACCAGGAACAATCTTGAATTTGTGCTAACTGTATAGAATCCAGTTGCCAGGGTTCACAAAAAACATAGTTAATGCGTGAATAGGAATTATGCACTGCAGAAAAGTATTAATAGTCTCTGGTAGTAGGGTGTAATGATCGCCAAATATCATATAAATTGTAGTGGGTGATTAGGGTATTAAATTGCCTTGCAACCTTAAGCAAGGATGGCTCATAAGCTCTATTCCTGGAGGAACGCCTATCTAGAAGAGTGTCTATGACCATATTAAAGTCCCCAGCGAGTAACAAATTACCAGTCTTATGAAGGTATAATAGGCGTAAAAACTTTCTAAGGGATTGATTTTGACCAGTATTAGGTCCATAGTACAATGCTAGCATGAATATAGTACCTTCAAGTTTATATTTTAGGATTAGAAATCGCCCCTGTGGGTCTGCATGTAATTCTAGCTTTTCAAATAGAACACTCTTGTGTATGAGTATTGCCACCCCTCTGGATTTGCTTGTAAAGGATGCAGTCTCAACTACTACTGGATAGTGTTTAAACTTGAGGGGGACCGGGGTGCCCTCCACCCAGTGGGTCTCCTGTAGGAATGCTGCTTTAGATTTCGTGTGATTAAGAAAGCGTAAAATCCTGCTTCGTTTGCTGGGAGTGTTAAGACCTCTTACGTTATGGGAAGTGAATGATAGTGCCATATTATATGGAGACCTGACCTAAAAGGGATAGGATGAAAGGGAAGGCAGGGTTGAGGAAGGAAGGGAGAGGGAAGAAAAAAAAAAAAAAAGGGGGGGGGGGAGAGATTAAATATAAATTATATAGAACATATAGTGTTCAGAGTCAACTTGACCAGAGGTAAAAGTTATATGAAAAATTATAAGGGTTGCGGTATAGTCAAGATAAACCGCTTAGGTAGTCTCCACTAAAAGAGGAGCACTTTATGGGGGGGGGGATAATTACAAGCTAGGGAAAGGCACTAAGTGCCTATCAGATATGTGTTTCCGGGAGGATAGTCGTAACTAAGAGAGAGTTAAAGCTATAATTAGGAAATTATTTATTTATTGGGAGAGTAAATAAAGGCAGGTGGCCGTAAGGAATCGCCCACCAGTGATCAGTATGGAGCGTGGTCTGAGACCACATGGGCAAAGTATTACAGTGTTGTTGGTAAGGAACAGAAAGGAGATAATCTCAAAAGGTAAGAGTGAGATTATAAAGGGTTAAAATATAGGAGGTGTGGGCTGATTGCATAGGGAAAAGGATGAATATACAGATTGAGAGTGCACCTGAGATGGAGCTAAAGCCTATTTAAGTAGGACTGTGTAAATGGTAACTGATCTCTTCAGCAGATATATAGAAGGTACATGATTAAAGGGTTCAACTATACATGGAGAAGGTCAATTTAGGAGAGTATTATGCTAACTAGGATAGGCCTGTAGTTTATTAAAGCCTAGTCATCCACCATATTGTTATAGCATATTTTTACCATATAGGTGTAGGTTCCACTGTCTACACTGTTAAATAGGGTGTAGACTGAGATATAAAATATGGAGGTAGAAAAAAGTCTCTTCACAGTGTATATGTGTATAGTGTGACCATTTTTTACTCGACTTGTGAGTTAGGTGTAATCCAGTGGTACAAAGACATTAGGGTATCCTTGGTACTTATTAACGGTGAAGTGCATGTAGCAGAGTGGCAAAGTTATATAAACATTAACAAATTTAAACATTGTAAACAGTTCAACATAATAACTCAATAAACAGTTCAAAGTTACCTGTTCCTAAGCTAAGTTCATCCCCATGGGCACAATTACTTTTTTCCCAAGGGTGATGAAGACATATGCAGAAAGTTCGGCTAGGACATTATTTTGGTAAAGTAAACAACAGAAAAAAAATACAATAATAACAAAGCAAGCCCACCTCTATCATCAGGGTATAGTGTAATGTATGGATATACCTTGGGAATTCTAAATGTAGTAGTAGATGGGAGTTTCAAGGTGACTATGTGAATTTATAATGACTAGTAAGTCTCTGAACTGGTGTCTTAATGAAGTGAGGTCCAAATGAATGAGGTGTTCGTACTCTAACAAATTGGTCTAGATATTAACTTTGGACCTGCTGAGTATCAGTAATAAGTGTGGTGACTACCCCGCTAGGTACCATATAAGAAGTGACTGTGAACATATGAGGAATCAAGATGGGCTCAAATAACTCAGCACTAAGTTGTATTGGTAAAGAAACACCATATAACAATTAAGAACATTACTAAAATTAACAAATACTTATCAGTCCATCTGCGAAGCGTCATCTTGGGATTGACTACAGATTCCAAATAGGGATGCTGTCTAGGAGAACAGCCCCATATCGTTAATTACCTATTGGAAACAGAACAGTCCAACAAAAGGGATTAGGAAGTAGCCCGACTGAGCACAATTTAAGGTTCTTTTGGGGCAGTTCTTCTGGGTAAAGGCGATGTCCACTCAGTTGCTCTGGCATTTAATTGTCGAGATTGATGAGGCAGGCTGGTATTGGCATCATCAGATGTCGAGGTTAAGTTCCAAGACTTAAGGAGAGCTAAGCCCTGGGTGACATTGTGGATGGTGAATGTTTGGTTTTCTCTGAACACCAATAACTTGATCGGGTATCCCCATCTATATCGAATATTCTTCTTTCTTAGCACTGAAGTGACATCTGTATACGTTCTTCTCTGTTGAAGAGTTCTGGCAGAGAGGTCCAGGAAGATCTGCAGATTGCGGAATTTCTCTGGTAATGTAGGCTTCTGGAAGTGTGCTCTCTGCACCCTCTCTTTATATGTGAAGTAGTGGAGTCGTACAATAACATCACATGGCTGATCTTCAGATAGGCCCTTGGGTCTAAGAGAGCGGTGAGCTCTGTCTATCAAATTCTCAGACTCTGAAGATATTGGAGCTAGTTGTTGGAATAGATCTTTCAGAAAGGGCTGCAGATCATTGGAAGAAACAGATTCCGGCACCCCCCGGATCTTTAGGTTGTTGCGCCGGGACCTGTCCTCAAGGTCTGCAATCTTGTCTTCAACAGAATCCATATACTCTGACAGATTTTGAGCATACATCAGGCAGGTAGATTGTTCAGTCGCTAGATCCTCACAGTGCCTCTCAAGCATGTCAATGCGTTCATTAGTGGATGAAATTTCTTTCTTGAGTTCTGCTGTTGAGGCAGATAACTTTGCTGCAAACGATGAATGATGGTCATTCAACATGCTTTTCAAAGAATCTAGTATGAAAGTAGGTGTCACAGCCTCTCCATGGCCTTGTTGGATATTTTTTAAGGCTGACATAGGGAATTCCGAAGAATCAGAGCCAGGTGAGTCAGGGGGCTCCAGAATATTGTGTTGTTCCGGTAACACCGGACGAAAATGATCCATGACCAGTGTTCCCTCTAAGGACAGTTTTGTGTGCAGCCCAGCATTGAAACAGTTAACAAGAGAACCATACCTTGCCATCTGCATTGTGTAGTGTTTGCTAATTGCAGGGTGTGGTTACCTAATTAACGGTTTCACTGCTGGGCCGCACACAAAACTGGCCTTAGAGGGAACACTGTCCATGACTGTCTTTTTTTGTGGGAATGGTGGCTTATTTTTCTTCCATTGGGATTGTGACATGGTTGTTTATAGTTGGTATGTCACAGTCTTCACCTTAAAGTATATGTGCTCACTTTAAGTTGCAACAGATAAGCTTCCTATTCCTTTCCTTAAAGACAATTCCCCTTACTTCAGGAGTTAAGTAGCATCAGAAAGTGTGGAACACTGATGTTAAGGTGGGTTTCCTACAGCCTAATATGGGGAGTTTATTTCATAGTTGCAGAGTTAGGATTATTATAGGAATGGAGCGTCATATGCAGGAAGGTTTGGTGATAGGTGGAGGCTATGCCCACTCCCCAAGTCCCAGTGATATGGGATCTTCTATTGTTAGCATTTCAAACCAAGGCAGTACTCCTATTCTAGTTGTTGCAAGGCACCAATATATAAACCCTCTGCTATCCTTCCTTGTGAGGTCTTAAACAAAGATTTGAGGCATAGGTAGAAATGTTCAATAACAGATCTCTCAACTTCTCTGTAAAAATGGTGCTAGTTAAATGCAGGCCTTCCAGATATATCCTGCCCTGATAAATAGGTATATATATATAAATGCTTATATGGCACAAATGTTATGCAGGGCCGCTATTTGGCTCCTAGCTGGGAGCTCTATTTATTTTGCCAGTGTCCCCTTTATTGACTGTAGCAGTGTGTTAGTACATCAGTGTAAGGGCATCAGCCCCGGTCTAGGCCTTAGTGATATTAGCTGCTACTTGAGAGCGTGGCTGCTGTGCTTGTGTACACTCTCGGTGGCTAACCTTTATAATTGCTTGCCTCTATGGAAGATGTTCCCCTTGCGGTACGGATAGGTCAATTGTCCAGCAAGGATGCGGCAGGGGAGTCACTAGACCGTAGGTGGATCACTGCACAGACCGCATGGCTTATGGCATAGAGCCAAGATGGCGTCTCTTCCGTGCGGCGTGCAACTGCAGGGCTGCGATGAGGCTCTTCCTTACGGTGCCACGATGCTGAGCACCAGAGTTTGTGCAGAGGTGGAGTGTCTTAGCGGGAATAGGCTCCGCTATTGTTATTGGGCTCCGGATTGTATTTGCCCCTACAGAGTGTCCTGTGCGTGGGCTCCTAAGGCTGCATATATTCAGCCGTTATTTCAATCGCCTCTCTCACATGCCGCTGTACCAGGGTCTTGTAGGGAAGGTGGCAAAAGTATTAGGGGAGAGAAATAATAAAATACAACAATAAAAAGGAATATTTTGCAGGGATTTAGGTAATTTGTTAGGGGAGCTCAATCTAAGTGCGACTGACTTCTCCCGGTGTTGGCTCCGCCCCCCCCCCTTTATTAACTTTTTTAACTGATTGTGTAAGAACAATATTTTTTTTTAACCATGTTTATTTATTACTTGTAGAACAGAAAATGCTTGCATCTTTTTGTTAATAATGTAAATCATGTCCCTTGCTAATGAGTCTGTGACTTAGTTCAGTGGGTGCAAGGGTTAACAACTCTCTAGTCTGTCCTAGACTTAGAAAAAAATGCCCAAAACTCCCCTTTAATGCCACTCACACTAAACTATCTCTAATCTGCCATCAAGATTTATTATATGGGAAATCTTAAGGAAAACCCAGACTAACAAATTAAATCCCAGAATACAATTTAGCAAAACAATAATCTAAAAACACAGTATTAATACTATAAGGGCACTGCTTTTTATTTGTTTCTTGTGTTGACATTTTTACTTACTTGATGCATTAATAAATATGCAATAACATTTAGTCAAGTGGAACTTAGAAACTATTTAAGACAGGAAGGCCTGTTTGGTTAAGGAAAATACACAGGGACATACAACCTCTCAAATAAAACAGAATAGCACACAGGGAAGTTAACTTATTGCACCTAAAACCATGAAGTTTTCATGACAGGTTCTAAACTTAAAAAAATGTGCTATCAAGCATACAAATAAACAGAATTTTCCTTTTCACGTTATTAATTTAAATGGTTTTGCTGAAACATGTTAACATTTTTAAAGGCAGTAAAGGGAAATGCAGAGTTGTGCACAACTGATTTCTAAAGGTTTATAGTTCTATGCGGTTCCAGTGGACGGTGGTCTGAGAAGATGCTGGCAATAGTATCACTTTGGCTGGGGGCTGAATAATCACTCGGACCTTAGTAAGCCCAAAGTGCTTTAATTTTTGTTCTAGGGACCCCCCTTCGGAACTAACAGTCTTTTGGCCGTGGAACAGTTGTCTTAGGAGTTCGGGGGTCCCTCGACTCCTGTTAGGTAGGAACATGGCGCCATGTTTCCTGTTGCGGCGGCAGCAGGGGTATGACAAATATCCAGTTGGGACAGCCTGGCGGGTGAAAAGAGGAGGGGGACAGGCGAGCACATTCAACGACAGCCGCAAGGGCCGACGCTCTGTGGCTCCCTGCACAATCCCTCCTAAAAAAGCCCTCCAGGCTGTCGGAATAGGGGGCGCCCCCCATTCCTTTAGGGCGGTCTCACCCCTTTCTTAGGAGTTTTAGGACAGGGATGTTTCTTGCCAGCCAACGATAAGTTATTGTTATTAAGTTATTTAAGTTTAAGTATTAAGTTATTCTTTAATAAATGCAACCCTTATCCCCGGACAGGGAAGGGTTTTTTCCTCCCATAACTGGTGTCCGTGTGTTATTGGGGTTATTAGATTAAGTGTATTGTATCACATAGCAGGTAAAATATAGAAAGTTTCACCCTTAAGTAATTTTATTCAAGAGAGGAGCATCCATTTAATACAACTACAAGGAGTTTTGCCAGAGAACGAAGGCTCCCAGTGTATTCTAATAAACTGATTATTTTCTTCACAAAGCGATTTCCACAAGATATAAATTCTACTCTTTAAAAATCAATTTGTCTAACTGAAATCCAAATGACTTAATGAAACATCACATTCGTTAGCCAGAATTAGGGACTTTCCATTTAAGTTTAAAAATAAATAAAAAATAACCAGAATCCATAGGCAACTGTGTGTTGTGAGCCATAAGGAGCAGTGTGTTGCCTAATGGTGCTGATAAATATTGCTGCAGTGTTGCTTAATGGTAGATTTGCATAAGCAACAAATGCATGATAAAAAAAAGTCAGTGCAGTAGCCCTTAGTCTGAACTTCAATGAGAAGATTTTTTTCTGACAAATTTCAGTTATGTCTTTTTCTACTCCTCCAGTATTAGGTGACAGCCATTAGCCAATAACAAATGCAAATATGTATAGTCTGTGAATTCTTGCACATGCTCAGTAGGAACAGTTGACTCAAAAACTGTAAATATAAAAAGACTGTGCATGTTTTGTTAATAGGAGTAAATTGGAAAGTTGTTTATAATTGCAATTGCAATTCTTACCGTGATCTCAGAGCTGTTGTTAAATTGTTTGACAAAATTAAAAAGTAGAAAAAATGCAGTGCCACACTAAGTATATATAAAAAAACAAACTTTTATTTCAAAAATAATTTTAAAACTTGAGCTTTAAAGAATTGTGACAGCCTGCCACATGTATGGAGAGGAGAGCGCAGCACACAGGCTTATGCGTTTCGGCAGATTGCCGTAATCATAGCCTGATGTGTGTGTATCCTCCTTACCTTTAAGAACCACTAAAACTTCACTGATTGGATAAAAAAAATTGTGCTTATCCCTCCCTCTAATAGGAAGCATTTAAGGAATACTTGAGACTTACAATTAACTCTTTGTATGGCCACTGACTTCTTTGTATATACCTGATAGTAGGATTTGACATTTTGTGTTGTGAATAGTTTCCTATACAAATTTCATTTTAAGAGATAGAAGTACTGTGACACATTATTGTTTCTATTGTTTTCTTATTTATATCCTTAATACCTAGGGTATATTTGAAAGGACAGATTTAGGAGATATATAACTTCAAAGTGATAAGTTTAATAGACTGTGGGGATTTTTCAGAAAATTATTATTAAACTTACTTATAGCCCTATATGTCAAGGGCCAACTTTGATAATCCCCGTACCTGCCTATAATTGCGTTTACTTATTGGTTAAACAGCTCTAGGAGAATTGATAGTGATTATTATTAACAAAGAATGTGGCTTGAGTATATTGTATATATACAGTTGCAAGAAAAAGTATGTGAACCCTTTGGAATGATATGGATTGCTGCACAAATTGGTCTTAAAATGTGATCTGATCATCGTTTAAGTCACAACAATAGACAATCACAGTCTGCTTAAACTAATAACACACAAAGAATGAAATGTTGCCATGTTTTTAATGAACACACCATGTAAACATTCACAGTGCAGGTGGAAAAAGTATGTGAACCCTTGGATTTAATAACTGGTTGAACCTCCTTTGGCAGCAATAACTTCAACCAAATGTTTCCTGTAGTTGCAGATCAGACGTGCACAACGGTCAAGAGTAATTCTTGACCATTCCTCTTTACAGAACTGTTTCAGTTCAGCAATATTCTTGGGATGTCTGGTGTGAATCGCTTTCTTGAGGTCATGCCACAGCATCTCAATCGGGTTGAGGTCAGGACTCTGACTGGGCCACTTCAGAAGGCGTGTTTTCTTCTGTTTAAGCCATTCTGTTGTTGATTTACTTCTATGCTTTGGGTCATTGTCCTGTTGCAACCCCCATCTTCTGTTGAGCTTCAGCTGGTAGACAGATGGTCTTAAGTTCTCCTGCAAAATGTCTTGATAAACTTGGGAATTCATTTTTCCTTCGATGATAGCAATCCGTCCAGACCTTGACGCAGCAAAGCAGCCCCAAACCATGATGCCCCCACCACCATACTTCACAGTTGGGATGAGGTTTTGATATTGGTGTGTTGTGTGTTTCTTCCAAACAACTCAACTTTGGTTTCATCTGTCCACAGAATATTTTGCCAGTACTGCTGTTGAACATCCAGATGCTCTTGTGCAAACTGTAAACGTGCAGCAATGTTTTGTTTGGACAGCAGTTGCTTCTTCTGTGGTATACTCCCATGAAATCCATTCTTGTTTAGTGTTTTACGTATTGTAGATTCGCTAACAGGGATGTTAGCATTTGCCAGTGACTTTTGTAAGTCTTAAGCTGACACTCTAGGATTCTTCTTTACCTCATTGAGCAGTCTGCACTGTGCTCTTGCAGTCATCTTTACAGGACGGCCACTTCTAGGGAGAGTAGCAGCAGTGCTGAACTTTCTCCATTTATAGACAATTTGTCTTACCGTGGACTGATGAACAGCAAGGCTTTTGGAGATACTTTTATAATCCTTTCCAGCTTTATGCAAGTCAACAATTCTTAATCGTAGGTCTTCTGAGAGCTCTTTTGTGCGAGGCATCATTCACATCAGGCAATGCTTCTTGTGAAAAGCAAACCCAGAACTGGTGTGTGTTTTTTATAGGGCAGGGCAGCTGTAAACAACACCTCCAATCTCATCTCATTGATTGGACTCCAGTTGGCTGACATCTCACTCCAATTAGCTCTTGGAGATGTCATTAGTCTAGGGGTTCACATACTTTTTCCACCTGCACTGTGAATGTTTACATGGTGTGTTCAATAAAAACATGGCAACATTTCATTCTTTGTGTGTTATTAGTTTAAGCAGACTGTGATTGTCTATTGTTGTGACTTAGATGATGATCAGATCACATTTTATGACCAATTTGTTCAGAAATCCATATCATTCCAAAGGGTTCACATACTTTTTCTTGCAACTGTATATATATATATATATATATATATATATATATATATATATGTGCTGTTGGTGTAATTTGAATGGAGTTGTCTTATTCCCAATAATTTATAATATCGTACCTGGAATTCAGACCTTCGGGAAATCTAGTTCTAAGTCTTAATATCCAGAACATCTCCCTTTTTGCCAAAAGTTTATCTAAATCTCCTCCCCTTTTGGGAATTTTCACTTCCTCTATGGCACACCATTTGAGTTTACCAATTTCACCATTATGGTTTTCAGTGAAGTGCCGCACTAGGGGTGTTTGAGATTTGCCTCTCGTGATGGTGGAAATGTGCTCCCGTATCCGTGTCTTAATGTCCCTAAAAAGTGTCATAAAACACATCAAAAATACATTAAAAGTGCAATTACACTCATAATAACGCTGTCTAATAAAAATTATTCCCAAAAAATATTGCACAAAGATATGAGATGAGAAAAAAGCGGCAAAAGGATTTTAACATTGAGACACATACAGATACATTGCTAAAGATGTATATGTATGTACATATATATATTTATATATACTGTATATATATATATATATATATTATATATATATTATATATATTTATGTACATATGTATTTATGTATATGTATGTATATATATATATATATATATATATATATATATATTTATGTACATATGTATTTATGTATATGTATGTATATATATATTTATATATATATATATATTTATGTACATATGTATTTATGTATTTATATGTGTATATATGTATGTACAGATATACATACACATATAAACACATAAATATATAAGTAAGCATATATAGACATATATAGAAGTGCATTGGATCCCTTTGCAGTTATGTATATGAAAACTTCTAAAAACATACATATGCAATATTCATATTTAATAAAGGTTATTTATATATATATATATATATATATATATACAGGGAGTGCAGAATTATTAGGCAAGTTGTATTTTTGAGGATTAATTTTATTATTGAACAACAACCATGTTCTCAATGAACCCAAAAACCTCATTAATATTAAAGCTGAATATTTTTGGAAGTAGTTTTTAGTTTGTTTTTAGTTATAGCTATTTTAGGGGGATATCTGTGTGTGCAGGTGACTATTACTGTGCATAATTATTAGGCAACTTAACAAAAAACAAATATATACCCATTTCAATTATTTATTTTTACCAGTGAAACCAATATAACATCTCAACATTCACAAATATACATTTCTAACATTCAAAAACAAAACAAAAACAAATCAGTGACCAATATAGCCACCTTTCTTTGCAAGGACACTCAAAAGCCTGCCATCCATGGATTCTGTCAGTGTTTTGATCTGTTCACCATCAACATTGCGTGCAGCAGCAACCACAGCCTCCCAGACACTGTTCAGAGAGGTGTACTGTTTTCCCTCCTTGTAAATCTCACATTTGATGATGGACCACAGGTTCTCAATGGGGTTCAGATCAGGTGAACAAGGAGGCCATGTCATTAGATTTTCTTCTTTTATACCCTTTCTTGCCAGCCACGCTGTGGAGTACTTGGACGCGTGTGATGGAGCATTGTCCTGCATGAAAATCATGTTTTTCTTGAAGGATGCAGACTTCTTCCTGTACCACTGCTTGAAGAAGGTGTTGTCCAGAAACTGGCAGTAGGACTGGGAGTTGAGCTTGACTCCATCCTCAACCCAAAAAGGCCCCACAAGCTCATCTTTGATGATACCAGCCCAAACCAGTACTCCACCTCCACCTTGCTGGCGTCTGAGTCGGACTGGAGCTCTCTGCCCTTTACCAATCCAGCCACGGGCCCTTCCATCTGGCCCATCAAGACTCACTCTCATTTCATCAGTCCATAAAACCTTAGAAAAATCAGTCTTGAGATATTTCTTGGCCCAGTCTTGACGTTTCAGCTTGTGTGTCTTGTTCAGTGGTGGTCGTCTTTCAGCCTTTCTTACCTTGGCCATGTCTCTGAGTATTGCACACCTTGTGCTTTTGGGCACTCCAGTGATGTTGCAGCTCTTAAATATGGCCAAACTGGTGGCAAGTGGCATCTTGGCAGCTGCACGCTTGACTTTTCTCAGTTCATGGGCAGTTATTTTGCGCCTTGGTTTTTCCACATGCTTCTTGCGACCCTGTTGACTATTTTGAAGAAACGCTTGATTGTTCGATGATCACGCTTCAGAAGCTTTGCAATTTTAAGAGTGCTGCATCCCTCTGCAAGATATCTCACTATTTTTGACTTTTCTGAGCCTGTCAAGTCCTTCTTTTGACCCATTTTGCCAAAGGAAAGGAAGTTGCCTAATAATTATGCACACCTGATATAGGGTGTTGATGTCATTAGACCACACCCCTTCTCATTACAGAGATGCACATCACCTAATATGCTTAATTGGTAGTAGGCTTTCGAGCCTATACAGCTTGGAGTAAGACAACATGCATAAAGAGGATGATGTGGTCAAAATACTCATTTGCCTAATAATTCTGCACACAGTGTATATATATATAAGAAGCAAGCAAAATAATCCAGTGAGCTCCGATAAGATGAACAGTCATACTTTTATTGAAAAAACAGAAAAACACACTTAAAAAGAAAATGGGGGTTAAAACTGAAAAATGAAATAACAAAAAGCCATGACCATCAGCTGCCAGTCGGTCTATATATATACAGGGAGTGCAGAATTATTAGGCAAATGAGTATTTTGACCACATCATCCTCTTTATGCATGTTGTCTTACTCCAAGCTGTATAGGCTCGAAAGCCTACTACCAATTAAGCATATTAGGTGATGTGCATCTCTGTAATGAGAAGGGGTGTGGTCTAATGACATCAACACCCTATATCAGGTGTGCATAATTATTAGGCAACTTCCTTTCCTTTGGCAAAATGGGTCAAAAGAAGGACTTGACAGGCTCAGAAAAGTAAAAAATAGTGAGATATCTTGCAGAGGGATGCAGCACTCTTAAAATTGCAAAGCTTCTGAAGCGTGATCATCGAACAATCAAGCGTTTCATTCAAAATAGTCAACAGGGTTGCAATAAGCGTGTGGAAAAACCAAGGCGCAAAATAGCTGCCCATGAACTGAGAAAAGTCAAGCGTGCAGCTGTCAAGATGCCACTTGCCACCAGTTTGGCCATATTTCAGAGCTGCAACATCACTGGAGTGCCCAAAAGCACAAGGTGTGCAATACTCAGAGACATGGCCAAGGTAAGAAAGGCTGAAAGACGACCACCACTGAACAAGACACACAAGCTGAAACGTCAACACTGGGCCAAGAAATATCTCAAGACTGATTTTTCTAAGGTTTTATGGACTGATGAAATGAGAGTGAGTCTTGATGGGCCAGATGGATGGGCCCGTGGCTGGATTGGTAAAGGGCAGAGAGCTCCAGTCTGACTCAGACGCCAGCAAGGTGGAGGTGGAGTACTGGTTTGGGCTGGTATCATCAAAGATGAGCTTGTGGGGCCTTTTCGGGTTGAGGATGGAGTCAAGCTCAACTCCCAGTCCTACTGCCAGTTTCTGGAAGACACCTTCTTCAAGCAGTGCTACAGGAAGAAGTCTGCATCCTTCAAGAAAAACATGATTTTCATGCAGGACAATGCTCCATCACACGCGTCCAAGTACTCCACAGCGTGGCTGGCAAGAAAGGGTATAAAAGAAGAAAATCTAATGACATGGCCTCCTTGTTCACCTGATCTGAACCCCATTGAGAACCTGTGGTCCATCATCAAATGTGAGATTTACAAGGAGGGAAAACAGTACACCTCTCTTAACAGTGTCTGGGAGGCTGTGGTTGCTGCTGCACGCAATGTTGATGGTGAACAGATCAAAACACTGACAGAATCCATGGATGGCAGGCTTTTGAGTGTCCTTGCAAAGAAAGGTGGCTATATTGGTCACTGATTTGTTTTTGTTTTGTTTTTGAATGTCAGAAATGTATATTTGTGAATGTTGAGATGTTATATTGGTTTCACTGGTAAAAATAAATAATTGAAATGGGTATATATTTGTTTTTTGTTAAGTTGCCTAATAATTATGCACAGTAATAGTCACCTGCACACACAGATATCCCCCTAAAATAGCTATAACTAAAAACAAACTAAAAACTACTTCCAAAACTATTCAGCTTTGATATTAATGAGTTTTTTGGGTTCATTGAGAACATGGTTGTTGTTCAATAATAAAATTAATCCTTAAAAATACAACTTGCCTAATAATTCTGCACTCCCTGTATATATATATATATATATATATATATATATATATATATATATATGTATATATCTATACCTATATGTAATCATCTATATTTAAGAAGTCTCTAACTAAGGTGTCCTTTTTGGAATATACATTTTTAGTAATGTAAACAATAAAGAATTCACTTTTACTTATTTTTTCCCTTCTTCGGAATTATTACTTACTCTGTGACGGAGGCTTGAAATTTGCCTCTACAAAAGGTAACTATTTCTTCCTTTATAAAATATTTTTTGTTTATGATTTGAAGCCTGTTTGGGAAAATGCTTAAAGAACCAAGTAAGATCTTTGCCCTCGTATTACGAGTAGACAGTAAAACAAATGTGTAAAAATCATGTGCGCATTCACGTATTCCCACATATAAGTCAATGAAGAAAAAAAGTGGGAAAAAACCAACACCCTACTCTTGCGCAAACACGATTGCATATTCTCATTTGTGCTGAACCAACATGAAAATATTAAAGGGACACTGAACCCAATTTTTTTCTTTCATGATTCAGATAGAGCATGAAATTTTAAGCAGGAATGTGATGCATAGGAGCCGGCCCATTTTTGGTTGAGATCCTGGGTTATGCTTGCTTATTGGTGGGTAAATGTAAGCCTCCAATAAGCAAGCACTATCCATGGTGCTGAACCTAAAATTAGCTGGCTGCTAAGATTTACATGCCTGCTTTTAAAATAAAGAGAACAAAGAAAAATTGATAATAGGAGCAAATTACAAAGTTGCTTAAAATTTCATGCTTTATCTGAATCATGAAAGAAAACATTTGGGTTCAAAGTCCCTTTAATATTTCATATTCCAATGTTCTGTACATAACAGAATAAGTTTTATTTATTCATAAATATTTCTAGATATATCTGACGGTATTTTGGTACAATATATATTTGTACCTATATAAACATGATTAAATATAGGTATAGATATATACAGATATATAGAGGAATATCTATTTATAAATTCTTAGAACATTTGTTATGTGCAGAACATTGGAATGTATAATATTTACAGAAAAGACATAGGTAAAACCTTTATTAAATATGAATAATTCATAAATATGCTTTTATTTGTTTTCATCTAGTTAACAGCAAAGGGCACCAATGCACTTATATATACACATATAAACACAAAAACACATATGTATACATATATAGACATATATATATATATATATATATATATATATATATATATATATATATATATATATATGTATGCCTCTAAATATATATTTACACATATAAATAAATACATATTTACAGATATATAGACAGATATACATATATATATATATATATATATATATATATATATATATATATATATATATACAGTATATGCACACACACTGTACATATAAATACATTTTTAAAGATGTATATGTATGTATCTCTATGTTAAATTCCTTTGCCTGCCTTTTTTTCCCTATCACCTGAGATCTCATATCTTTGAGCCTTTATAACTTTTGTGTGCAATATTTTTTTTAAAATGATTTTTAGTAGATGGTGTTATTATGAGTGTAAGTCTACTTTGTAATGTATTTTTGATGTGTTTTGTGCAACTTTTTTGTTTCACGAAACAGTTAACCAGAGCTCTGAAGTTGCGGTAATCATTCTAGTGTTGTGTTTGCGCTTCTGTGATCGTGTTTACTTTCAACTTGTAATACGAGCGGTAAGCCCGAAAAGTGCAAACCCCTCCAATATACCCTTTATCACTCGGGCGCCAATGTTTGCGTTTCAGACGTAATCTAGCCCTATATATTTTGTTATTATAGAATACTGGGGAGATATACAGGTCTGAATTTACATTAACATTGCCCTTAGTCATAGGTTAATTTTGACATTTAATGACTTTTCAACCAATGATTGCCTAGGGATGTCCCTAATAAACTCGCTGTTGTCTATACGAAAAGAAATACCTTCTTAAAGGCATATTAAAGCAATATTTATCACATCAGCAATGAAGCACTACAGTGCAAAACAGGTACATGCAAAACAATCTTTTATAAGCATTTAAAGTGATCATATCAGTAGAATTTTCATTGCTTTGCAGTCTAGATCAAACCCGTGTAAATCCCTATCTTTACCTGATCCAGTTTGGAAGAAAGATATTTTTACTTGCGCATTGATCAAGCAATCACATTGTAGAATGTTGAGAGTTCCAAATTCTGAAATAATGCTGTCATCTAGTGCTATTGCAATCAATAATATTATTGCAAAACTGCTTCCATATAGTGCTGCAGGCCTGTCCACACTCCTGAGCTTATCTCCTTAAAGGGAATATGAAAGGGACATGACACCTCAATTTTTCTTTCATGATTCAGATAGAGCAGGCAATTTTAACCCCTTAACGACCAACAACGTATGGGGTACGTCCTGCAAAAAAAATGCAGTTAATACTTTCATGTTATTGCAGTGATAATGAGGCATCCTGCAATAACACTTTCTAGCACTCTGTGGCCATCGGTGCAGGAAGTGCGTTGGAGGGGGGCTAAAGCTAAAATTAACCCTGCAAGCTCCCTACAAGCTTCCTAATTAACCCCTTCACTGCTGGGCATAATACACGTGTGGTGCGCAGCGGCATTTAGCGGCCTTCTAATTACCAAAAAGCAACACCAAAGCCATATAAGTCTGCTATTTTTTAACAAAGGGGATCGCAGAGAAGCATTTACAACCATTTGTGCCATAATTACACAAGCTGTTTGTAAATAATTTCAGTGAGAAACCTAAAGTTTGTGAAAAAATTTGTGAAAAAGTGAACATTTTTTTTTATTTGATTGCATTTGGTGGTGAAATGGTGGCATGAAATATACCAAAATGGGCCTAGATCAATACTTTGGGATGTCTTCTAAAAATATATACATGTCAAGGGATATTCAGGTATTCCTGATAGATAGCAGTGTTCCAATGTAACTACCGCTAATTTTGAAAAAAGTGGTTTAGAAATAGCAAAGTGCTACTTGTATTTATTGCTCCATAAATTGCAAAAAAAGCAAAGAACATGTAAACATTGGGTATTTCTAAACTCAGGACAAAATTTAGAAACTATTTAGCATGGGTGTTTTTTGGTGTTGTAGATGTGTAACAGATTTTGGGAGACAAAGTTAGAAAAAGTGTGGTTTTTCCATTTTTTTTCTCATATTTTATATATTTTTTATAGTAAATTATAAGATATGATGAAAATAATGGTATCTTTAGAAAGTCCATTTAATGGCGAGAAAAACGGTATATAATATGTGTGGGTACAGTAAATGAGTAAGAAGAAAATTACAGCTAAACACAAACACCGCAAAAATGTAAAAATAGCCTTGGTCCCAAACAGTCAGAAAATGGAAAAAGTGCTGTGGTCCTTAAGGGGTTAAACAATTTTAGAATTTACTCCTATTATCATTTTTTCTTTGTTCTCTTGGTGTCTTTATTTGAAAGAAAAAAACAGAAATGTAAGCTTACAAGCTGTAGCCATCAATCAACCATTCTACCCAGGTGCTGAACCAAAGATGGGTCCGGCTCATAAGCTTTACATTCCTGCTTTTCAAAAAAAGATACCAAGAAAACAAAAGAAAATATGTTAATAGAAGTAAATTCTAAAATTGTTTAAAATTGCCTGCTCTATCTGTATCAGGAAAGAAAAAAGTGGGGGTTTCCTGTACCTATAATATTACTTTAAAGGAATGCTTCCAATTGGCTGTACAGGGCAGCCATGCACACAAAACAATGTAACATTATAGGGGATGTTCTTAATTAACTAGCAAGGGAAGTACTCCTCTGTCCTCTGATATAACTCATCCCTATGCAGTGCCTATAGGTGTAGCTTTATATATTACTATGTTTCAACATTAAAAGCATCACTCATCCTCCTTCAGAAGGGAGCCAATTGTAGTCTGCTGTAGAGCTGACCTTGCAAGGGGAGGTTTGCTATGGCTTTCTCCTGCAAGTACAAGTCAAAACAAGAGACAGTGGGATGAATGACATAAATAAACTCCCTATGTTACACAAGTGCTAGGTGCACGATGTCTAAAAGCTACATAACACCCTTCCCACCCAAGAATTACTTCTGGGGAAACCAACTGCGTGATACAGGAAGGAGCCTCTATGGCTACAGCTAGGGAGGGATGTTTTCTTTTGTGCACTTCAATTCTTTCCTGCCAGGCTAAACTTTGCTTTCCTGAGAGGGATAATTCAGCTCCCATCAGACACCCGTCATACTTCCCTCTCCTAAACACAGCTTTTGGGTCTAAAAATAGGTCTTATGATGTCTATCCAGCTTTGGTAGAAAAGGACAGTGTAGTAGAATTAAGTGCTCTGTTGAGAGCTGATGGCCCAGTCTACTAACACGCACACACGTACTCCTGCTATGATCTGGGATGGCTGCCGAATAAAAGTCACTTTGATGGATATGTGTATGCACTAGAATATTGTGTGCACCTGCAGAAGTCACAGACAATACAATGTGTTCATCTGTGTGTTGTGCCTAGATAACATTCCTTAAAGAGACATTGTCCACTAGATTTTTCTTTGCATAAATGTTTTGTAGATGATCCATTTATTTAGCCCATCTGGGAGTGTACTTGTAAAAATCTATAGTTTTGCTTATTTTTGTTATAAGATTGGGCTGATTTTCTGACTCCTAACCAAGCCCCACAGTGTCAGATGTATACACTCGTTTACAGACCACTGCTGATTCCTGTTTGTCTACTCTGTCTTTTCATATGCATGGAAGGAGGGAGGAGGGAAGTGTCTGCTCCCAGCCCCTTTTACCTTTGTGTTCCAGCTAACCTCATCAATAGTGCTAAACTTGGAGCTTCTATGTAAGTTTTTAAAAGGTTTTATACTGGATTTTTAGATCAATATCTGCATATTCTTCTTTATGGTAGAGTCTACTACATGGAGTTATATGAAAATGAGTGTATACTATTCCTTTAATTTAATTTGAGAAAAACACAAAGTGTACTTGTGTACTCCTATCATGTAAAAAAAAAGATTTATTATCCACTTAAGTCTATTACAAATGCAGGATGTAACATGTGACAGAAGTCTGATACATATCTCTGTATAGGCAGCTTATACAATATTATTTATTTACTGTTTTTTGGACTAGCAGCTCAACAACTACTGCAGAAACACATTTCTCCGTTTCATTGGTCTCCTGTAAAATTAGAAGTTATGAGAAGCTATCTAGATACTTAATAATACAAAAATGCTAGGAATTGGTTTGAAATAACTACTAAAAAAGTAGTAGACTCATGGAAAAGTATCCCACAATGAGTCCATGGTAACAAACAGAAAATGCAACTTCTCTTGGGATCGATGGGAATTTAAAAAAATAAATAAATTCATGTTACACTGCTCAAACATGTAAATTGTGGCCCAAAAAAGTTCAAATATTTACTATTTTTATTTATTTTTGCTTTAAAGGAAGAAGTGATACAGCTATTCTGAATCTATATTGCCCCAGCCCTTATATTTTAGCAGAACACAAAGTTAATGCTTTGCAGAAAAGTTAAAGGGACACTGAACCCAAATTTTTTCTATTGTGATTCAGATAGAGCATGCAATTCTAAACAACTTTCTAATTTACTCCTACTATGAAATTATTTTCATTCTCTTGGTATCTTTATTTGTAATGCAAAAATGTAAGTTTAGATGCCGGCACATTTTTGGTGAACACACTGTGTTGTTCTTGCTGATTGGTGAATAAATTCACCCACCAATAAGCAAGTGTTTTCCATGGTTCTGAACCAAAAAAATTGCTTATATGTCTTCTTTGTAAAATAACGAAAGCAAGAGAACGAAGAAAAATTGATAATAGAATTAAATTAGAAAGTTGTTTAAAATAGCATGCTGTATCTGAATCAAGGAAAAAAAATTGGGTTCAGTGTCCCTTTAAGTATTAAAGGAACACTCAAGTCAAAATTAAGCTTTCATGATTCAGATAGAGCATACAATTTACTTCCTTTAACAAAATGTGCATAGTCTTTTTATAGTTACACTTATTGAGTCACCAGCTCCTACTGAGCATGTGCAAGAATTCACAGACTATACCTATATGCATTTGTGATTGGCTGATGGCTGTCACATAATACAGAAGGTGTAGAAATAGACATAACTGAAATTTGCTAGAAAAACATCTACTGTTCATTTTAAGTTGAGACTAAGTAATATTGCATTGTCTTGTTAAGTATTTGCTGAGTAGGCAAATTTACTGTATTTACGTAAAAATATGCGAAACTGCAGCAAACTGCAGTACTGAAAGTGATACATTAAACTTAAAGGACATAAAAGGCTATTTATTTTTGTATGCACCGTAAGTATAGGCAATAAGGCATTGCAAAAAATATTCTGCACTGATCTAAGGTGGAAGATGTAGCATATATATATATATATATATATATATATATATATATATATATATATATATATATATATATATATATATATATATATATAAAACATAAATCATTTTAGCTAACAAAGGAAGAGATATATACAAATACTGTGAGAATAGAATGTAAACTTAAGTTAAAATGTCTTCCTTTCTTGACTAACCAAAAATATCCATTTCAAAGCTAAAAATAAGAAAAGAATTGAAAGACAAAGCACAATACTTCCAAATACATTTATTTAATTGCAAATATAGCTTGCTTAAAGGGACAGGCAAAATTAAATTTTATGATTAAGATGGGTCATGCAGTTTTAAACAACTTTCCAATTTACTTTTATCACCAAGGTTTTCTTTGTTGAAAGCCAAACCTAGGTAGGCTCATATGCTAATTTCTTAGCCCTTGAAGGCCGCCTCTTACCTCATTGCATTTTGACAGTTTTCACAGCTAGACAGCGCTAGTTCATGTGTATCATAAAAGATAACATTGTGCTCACTCCTGTGGACTTACTTATGAGTAAGCACTGATTGCCTAAAATGCAAGTCTGTCAAAATAACTGAAATAAGAGGGCAGTCTGCAGAGTTTTAGATACAAGGGGGCCGAATTATCAAGTCTAAACTTGCCCGCCTGCTCTGAGGCCGCGGACATTAATCCGTCCGATCCATTTCCGCTCACACATTAATAAATCGGCCCCAAGGTATTTACAGAGCGATAAGAAAACAAGGTGAGCGCTCCGGATTCTTGTCTTCCGCCCTGGTGTTCAGCTCCACTTGCTAACTGCCAACATTGTTCTCTTCCATACACTGCACACGCTAAACCGTTGTTACAGGCTCAGCAGCCCCCACAGGAACGGCAGGTAATCCACACGCTGATCTGGCGTCACAGCCTCAGTGGTCCCAAGGGAAACAACAGCACTGTGGAAAAGTTCCTCTCCAACAGCAGGAGTCCTCACCGGCTCCCAAACATAACAGAAACGGAATACCAGTTCAAAGAGCACTAATCCTCTCTGGATGTGAAATTTAGAATGCCAGGTAATATGCCAGAAAAACAGGCTTTATTGAAGCTCAAAGTTAAAAAGTGGTTACAAGAATGGTTACACTTTCTCAGTGACCCATATGACACACTGTTACGAACCCCTATTTAAAGGGGAAAGGACAAGTGTATGCCGTAAAACATAATCAATATGAACACATGTGTTAACAATGTAGGTGATTCATTTCTCAAAACAATCACTATATCATCTGTAGCAAGATATACTTATTTTCTTCTTGAGAATGTTTTACACGTATCTATACCACTATTGAAAATATGCTGTTAATCTACCAAATATATACAAACATCATATAAATCTTAATTCTTATCTATTGTTATATGAATAATATTAAATAGTCTGGAATACGCATTGTTACAATACAGATTCACAACAATTGAATGGTGCATATTCACATCACAATCTAATAGAGTAAGTATTCGCATAAAAACTACTCATTTCCCTCAAAAGGCAAAATTCATAAATAAATAAATTCATGAACAAATTCAAAACCTTTTACCCCAACACCTTGATTGAATGTGATATCTATAAACCTTTAATCATTTAAAGGGACATTTTACCTTATGTTCAGAATTGCCTTAGACCATTAGATTCAAAATATCACATATGTCCATGGTATTCTAAATACCTATCTTAACTGAAAAGTGTAATCTGATATTATTCAAAAAATTACCCCACATACAATTTGACTGAATTAAACCACTGGGAACCCTAGTCCCCAATTGAAATATCCAGTATACTTCTTTTTGGCTAAGTGTTTTCAATCTATTGCCACCCCTAGCATGTCTGGCTATGTGTTGTATGCCTTGGAACTGCAACAATGTACTTTCCCCATTATGGTGATTACGAAAATGAAGAGCAACTGGGGTGTCAGATTCAATTTCCCCTATGGAACGCAAATGTTCCAAAAACCTTTTCTTTAGGGGTCGTTTGACCCACGTACTTAATGTTACACAGTTTACACGGTTACAGGTAAATTACATAGCGTGTATTACAGTTAATGTTATAATCAATCTTATATGTTTTTCTTTCATCAAAAGAGGAAAAGACATCATGAAAAATAGCATGGGTGCACAATTTACACTTCCTACTACCACACCTAAAGAAATCCTTCTTCTGTGTCAGCCAATTTGCTGCTCTACTACTTGGTAGCATAGAAGGAGAGAGTATATTTGATAGTGTCTTTGACCTCCTAGTGACAAATTGACACCTATTCTCTATGACTTTACATAATGTGACATCAACCTTCAAAATTGGAAGTGCTTTCTTAACTATATCACATATAATACTATGTTCAGAGGTATTTACAGAGGTAACAAGTGTATTAATACAACAGTGTTAGTTATGGGCAATAAAGGGATGATCTATCTTTTTAAACAATAAAAGTTCTGGAGTAGACTGTCCCTTTAGTGCTGCGGAATCTGTTGGTGCTCTACAAATAACCGATAATAATAATAATAATAATAATAATAATAATAATGCTTGGGCATTAAGATTGTAATTCTTTACAGAAGTATGAGGCATGCTTTAAACTACTGCTAGAGGAAACAATCACCGAGGAAAAATAGGGTCTTCTTTTGAGATACCAAGTAGTTTAATTAGACTTTTATACCTGCAATACTAGAATTCTTTCTGCATGGTAAGCTCTTAGGGTCCACTCCATAATCTACTGCGACTACATCACTTTAGTAGGAAACTTAAATGACCACTGAGGAATAACAATGAGTCAATCCAATCTTCTAAATCAGTGATGGCCAACTACCTAACAATGAGGGGCTGCAGATAAATATTTTAGAAGCATGTATGATTATTAAACACACAAATAATATTCTTCCTAAAAATGTCCAGTGGTGGCACTGGTATTTAGGTAAGGTTCAGGTAGCCTCTACCTGCTGTTCTCCCCTCCAAAGGCCTCACTTGAGTTTTGGCCCCTTCAAAGTACATAGTTTTAGTTTTGCTTTTTCCCAGGGCCACCAAAGCCATCTCACACATTCTTAGTTCTGCTTTTTTCCCTGGGGTCACAAAGACTAGTGCAGAAGGCCACATAAGGATGGACCACCAGTTGGCCATCCCTGTCCTAAACTCATCTCTCCTTGAAAGATACAGTTATAAAATTTACAACACATCCAAAAGAGGAAAATTATAATCCTCATTTGATAAATTAAACCTGGTAATGAAATTGACTGATTAAAAGGAAAATCTGAGATGACGTTACAAAACTCAGGAACCGGCTGAAGAACACTTATTGTGATCAAATGCTATAGATATGGAAGTTAAAGGGACACTGAACCCAATTTTTTTCTTTCATGATTCAGATATAGGGGCATATGTATCAAGCTCCGAATGGAGCTTGATGCTTCGTGTTTCTGGCGAGCCTGCAGGCTCGCCAGAAACAGCAGTTATGAAGCAGCGGGTTGATTAACACCTCCCTGCTGGTGGCCTATTGGCCGCAAGTCTGCAGGGGGCGGCGTTGCACCAGTAGCTCTTGTGAGCTGCTGGTGCAATGCTGAATACGGCGAGCGTATTGCTCGCGGTATTCAGCGAGGTCTGGCGGACCTGTTCCGCACTGTCGGATCAGGTCCGCCAGACCTTGATAAATAGGGGCCTATGTCTGAATGTGGTGTTACTACGCCAACGGTATATTTTCTGAGTTTGAAAATCTTCAATATCTCTCTGAAGTTTTTGTTTCTTATTAGCTACTAATTCCAATTCTAACTTGTCTAGTTCTTATTGATATCATATTTAGCTTTATAATCAAATTTTTCAGCAAACTTTGACAATTGGGCATTATATTCTTCTATCTCAGTGTCTAATTTGGTTAACTCCAATTTGTCATGTTTAATTAGGATTTGAATTAATTTTAGAGAACATTCAGTTAATGCAGTTTCCCACTGTTTCACCAAATCTTCATTATTTAAAGTAAAAGCAGAGAACACTTTCATTCTCAACCCTCTGGGAATTATATTTTTTTCGGCATATTTTTTAAAAAAATGCCAATTTCACCACCTTTTGGATTGTTTGTGAAGGGTCTTATGTAATCTACATAGTACATTATTAAGCTCTTCTTCGTTTATCTGTATGTTGTCACTGTTTGGAACATTAAAAAGAGAATTAAGTTCCTGTAGTCTTTTATGATGGCGATTAGCCATATCATTTTGAATATTCATAATTTTAATATACAACAAGTTCCCCCAGAAAAGGCTAAACCCTGGACAAGAACCTGGGTATATTCTCCTAAATTCGACAGTTAAGAATAGTTAGCGGTGGGGGGAGGGCAGAGTGTAATGTAAGCAGGAGGCCAGCTTATTAAAGCCAATAGCTAAAAGTATATATTATATTGTAAAAGCTAAGGCTCCCTGCCACAGATCGTGAGCCAAGGGACAGAGCACAACTAACAAAGTAATTGTAAAAGATATACAACTATAGATAGGTAGCTCCGAACTGTGTGTTGAATATTCAAACTAAGCCCTATAAGGTAGTCAATATGATTGAAAGAAATATATCATCACAGTCATTTATACTCTAAACTTTATTAAAAAATTTGTAAAAGATTAAACCACACATACAATAGCTTAAGCTAAGTTAAAAACACATCAACCTAGGTTGTAATATAATTTTCCTTGCAAATAAAGGAGGTATAGATATTAACTTATCCAGCAGTATAAGTAAAATAAAGACTAAGCCCTTACAATCCTTGGGCTAATTAACGTTTAAATTTTAATGTCATAAATATACCGCTGGACATATAAGTATAAACAACTATTGTTAGAACAACATAGATGAGCAGTTAAAAAAGGGAAAGACTAAGCTTATCCCAGAGGACCTCTGACGCGTGTTTCGCAAAAAACGCTTCCTCAGAGGGGTGCAGGCCGCCGCTATTGCACAATCTTTTATGAGTCTATAAGACCCTCCTCGCAATGTGATTGGACACACCTGTAGTGAGAATCTAGTTTCTGATTGGTTACTGGAATAGTCTTTCAAAAGAAACAGCCAATGATGGAAGATATAGTATGGGTGTTGTACCTGACGTAACTGTTAGTGTCATCAGGGGGCGTGTGAATATCTGGTAGCGTCATCCAGATTCATTTCATTGGATGATCATATTTACCATATGTTGTTCGCAACTTGGCACCCAAACTAAAAAATACAGGCTCGGCTAACGAATTATATTAAAAGTAGTACACATATATTAAATATGTTGAGATTCACAATATAGGTTGTTGTCAGAAGTGCCAATATTTAGCATAGTAGTTGCTGATCACTAGATTGATCTTAAAGAGAAGCAGCTATTGACAGAGTATATACCCATATCCGTGTCATAGAGGGGTGTGTGATTGTATAATCACGTCATCCAAACTCCCTTCATTGGACAATCAAGTTTGTCATATGTTTTTTGTTTTTCACTGCTTGAACTTAAACTAGCCGATGTTATGTTTGATCAATAAGTTATGTAGACCAGAGACTCAGAGAATATCTGACTACATTACCATTCTATGTTCGTGATACAATGGAGGTGCTGCAGATCTTACAGAATATACAATTGACAGATGATAAGTGGCTTGTAACTGCAGACGTTGAGTCATTATATACGAATATAAGACATAGTGATGGAATTGAGGCTATCAAGTACTTTTTGTCATCCAATGCTAACGATAATGAAGATCATAACAAATTTGTTACTCAACTTCTACATTTCATCTTAACACATAATTTTTTCACTTTTAATGACAGATACTACTTACAAACTCAGGGTAACGCAATGGGTACAGCCTGCACACCAACATATGCAAATTTATTCTTGGGACACTGGTAACGTTTCTATGTATTCTCTGATGAATTGAAACAATATACTAACCACATTCCATTGTGGTTAAGCTATATTGATGATGTTCTATTTATATGGGAAGGGACTTTTCAAGAACTTGATCAGTTTACGGCTAAAGTGAATATCAACAACAAAAATATCAAACTAACCTATTTAGCTGATCAGCATAAAATATCGTTCCTAGATCTGACCATATTCAAGAAAGATGATGGATTCATCAATACTACAATCTATCGCAAAGAGACTGCTACTAACACTCTCTTACATAGATCCAGTGCCCATCCACCTTGCACCCTTAAGGCAATCCCATTTGGGGAATTCCTGCGTCTCCGCCGTAATTGCTCTAGCTCTGAGATATATTTAACAGAAAGCAAAGCCTTAATGCATAGACTAATCTCACGGGGATACAGCAGGAAATCTGTCAAAAGAGCGAAATATAAAGCCTTAAATATCAGGAGAGATCATCTGCTTGTTCCTAAGGATAAAATCTCCAAAGAACCATACCCCAGACTGATAACTATGTATAATCCACAAATGTCTGAAGTAATTAAAATAATGAACGAACATTGGAAGATACTTCAAAATGATTCTGTTTTGAAAACTGTTATTGGTGATAGGGTCTCTATAGGCTATAAGAGACCTACAAGCCTAAGGGATAGATTGGTATCAAGCCATTTTGTCAGATCCACCAAGAAAAAGGACACAGACCCAGGGATGTATCCCTGTGGTACATGTTCTGCATGCAAATATGTCATTAAGACAAAGATGATTGAGGACAAAATTGGCAGCAAATACACACTTTCTGCACATTTTTCATGTAGAACTTTAGGAGTTGTTTATGCACCTTTCTGCTCTTGCAAAATGACTTATGTTGGCATCACAACACACAACGTGAGGGTACGCATTCTCAAACATGTCAATAACATAAAGAACCCTAACAAGGATGAAGCACGAGGCAAAAGGTTGACATCTGTTGCCAAACATTTTCAGCGGTACCCCAACAGTTCACCTGTCAATTTACAATACCTGGTTATTCAAAAAGCCTCATTGGGAATAAGAGGAGGAGATATAGAGAAAGCCTTACTTAAATTAGAGTGTAAATGCATTTACCGTTTAAACTCAGTAAAACCCTATGGCATGAATGATTTTAATAATTTTTTTGTATACTTATAATTTCTGTACGTCATTACTGCTTTGTTGTTTCAGGTTATTTTTTACATGCACCCTTATAAGTGCTCATGATTTTCTAGTTTGTTTATATCACTTTTTTAAAAAAACATCAGATTTTTCATTTTTTCAGCCATTATAATGTCACTGTGATTGTCATTATAATGATATGTTATCTCTTCTTGTGCAGTCTTCTTTTCTTTTAAAAATATTCTTTATGGGACAAAGCATCTCATACTTGCCACTATATCACTTCACTTGAAGCACTTATAACACTTTTGATCTTTGGTAATTTATGTCACAATGCAAAATATGTCAAAATGTCATTTAGGATGACAATAATCACTTTAAATTTCCTTACTCTTTATTATATTTTACTCACAATTTGCAGTTAGCCCTATACTCTTCGCATATTAAAATAATATTTTAATGTTGTTAATTATTTATAAGCACAATGAATCAAGTTCTGAAATTTGAGGAGGGGACTTTTCTACAATAATGTATCACGTCTGCATTCACTATCTGTTACACTAGCTCTCAAACTTAGTAAACTCTGAGCAGTTGGCCAAAAGTGATGTCGCGAACTTAAAAATTTCGGTTCGCGAACAGCGGACTCGAACTTCAAGGTATTGTTCGCGAACCGGCGAACCGCCATTGACTTTAATAGGCAGGCAAACTTTAAAACCAACAAGGACTCTTTCTGGCCACAATAGTGATGGAAAAGTTGTTTCAAGGGGACTAACACCGGGACTGTGGCATGCTGGAGGGGGATCCCTGGCAAAACTCCCATGGAAAATTACATAGTTTATGCAGAGTCTGCTTTTAAGCCATAAAGGGCCTAAATCACCTAACATTCCCAAATTGTTTGCAATAAAGTGCTTTAAAACATCAGTTATGATGTCGTATCTATCAGGTAGTGTAAGGGTTACGGCCGCTTCACAGTGACAGAGCAAACTCCAAGTGTAATGCATCGCAATCAACCGCAAACAGTCCATTTGCACAACCACGAGATAGATAGATTTGATCGATAGATACATAGATTACATAGCTCAATCGATGCAATATACATATGATCGATACAATTTACATAGATCAATAGATGCAATATACATTTGATAGATACGAATTACATCGTCTGGGACCCATGTTAACTAGGTTGTGTTTTAAGTAGTACTATTCTTAGCACTTTAATCTCTGTAACTCCCCCTATTTGGGGAGGTCTATACGGCCTGCATGATTACCCATACAAAATATAATAATAAGACATCTGCTCTGGGTCTGGGACCCATGGTAACTAGGTTGTGTTACGTAGTACTGTTCAACAAATATGATTGGTGTAACTAGTTGGCACGTCGGCCTGGCACACAGGCTGGCAGGCAGGAGGAAAATGCAATTCAAGGGCACTAGTAGACTGCAGATTCACAGTCAAAACAGTGATAATTTACAATTTTTTCAATACTGTTAAAAGAAATATGATTGGTGGCACTAATTGGCTAGTTGGGCCTGGCACACAGGCAGGCAGGCAGGAGGAAAGTGCAATTCAATGGCACGAGCAAACTGATGATTCAGAATAACAATCAAACAATTTTTAATTTTAAATATTAACAATACTGTGACAACAAATATGATTGGTGTAACTAGTTGGCAAGTTGGCCTGGCACACAGGCTGGCAGGCAGGAGGGAACTGCAATTCAATGGCACTACTAGACTGCATATTTACAGTCAAAAAAGTGATGATTTACAATTTTTTCAATACTGTTAAAACAACTATGATTGGTGGCACTAATTGGCTAGTTGGGCCTGGCACACAGGCTGGCAGGCAGGAGGAAACTGCAATTCAATGGCACAAGATAACTGATGATTCACAATCAAACAATGTTTATTTTAAAATATTAACAATACTGTTACAACAACTATGATTGGTGGCACTAAGTGGCTAGTTGGGCCTGGCACACAGGCTGGCAGACAGGAGGAAACTGCAATTCAATGGCACTACTAGACTGCAGATTTACAGTAAAAAAAAGTGATGATTTACAATTTTTTCAATACTGTTAAAACAACTATGATTGGTGGCACTAATTGGCTAGTTGGGCCTGGCACACAGGCTGGCAGGCAGGAGAAAAGTGCAATTCAATGGCACGAGCAAACTGATGATTCAGAATAACAATCAAACAATTTTTAATTTTAAATATTAACAATACTGTGACAACAAATATGATTGGTGTAACTAGTTGGCAAGTCAGCCTGGCACACAGGCTGGCAGGCAGGAGGGAACTGCAATTCAATGGCACTACTAGACTACAGATTCACAGTCAAAAAAGTGATGATTTACAATTTTTTCAATACTGTTAAAACAACTATGATTGGTGGCACTAATTGGCTAGTTGGGCCTGGCACACAGGCTGGCAGGCAGGAGAAAAGTGCAATTCAATGGCACGAGCAAACTGATGATTCAGAATAACAATCAAACAATTTTTAATTTTAACAATACTGTGACAACAAATATGATTGGTGTAACTAGTTGGCAAGTCAGCCTGGCAGGCAGGAGGGAACTGCAATTTAATGGCACTACTAGACTACAGATTCACAGTCAAAAAAGTGATGATTTACAATTTTTTCAATATTGTTATAACAACTAAGATTGGTGGCACTAATTGGCTAGTTGGGCCTGGAACACAGGCTGGCAGGCAGGAAGAAACTGCAATTCAATGGCACTAGGAGAATGAAGATTTGCAGTAAAAAAACTTATGATTTTAAATTTTTTCTATACTGTTACAAAAAATATGATTGGTGGCAGTAATTGGCTAGTTGGGCCTGGCACACAGGCTGTCAGGCAGGAGGAAAGTGAAATTCAATGGCACGAGCAAAATGATGATTCACAAGCGAACAATTTGTAATTTTAAAGATTAACAATACTGTTACAACAACTAGGATTGGTGTAACTAGTTGGCAAGTCGGCCTGGCACACAGGCTGGCAGGCAGGAGGAAACTGCAATTCAATGGTACAAGATAACTGATGATTCACAATCAAACAATGTTTATTTTAAAATATTAACAATACTGTTACAACAACTATGATTGGTGGCACTAATTGGCTAGTTGGGCCTGGCACACAGGCTGGCAGGCAGGAGGAAACTGCAATTCAATGGCATGAGCAAACTGATGATTCACAATCGAACAATTTGTAATTTTAAAGATTAACAATACTGTTACAACAACTAGGATTGGTGTAAATAGTTGGCAAGTCGGCCTGGCACACAGGCTGGCAGGCAGGAGGGAACTGCAATTCAATGGCACTACTTGACTACAGATTCACAGTCAAAAAAGTGATGATTTACAATTTTTTCAATACTGTTAAAACAACTATGATTGGTGGCACTAATTGGCTAGTTGGGCCTGGCACACAGGCTGGCAGGCAGGAGGAAACTGCAATTCAATGGCACTAGGAGACTGAAGATTTGCAGTCAAAAAATGTATGATTTTAATTTTTTTCTATACTGTTACAAGAAATATGATTGGTGGCACTAATTGGTTAGTTGGGTCTGGCACAAAGGCTGGCAGGCAGGAGGAAAGTGCAATTCAATGGCACGAGCAAACTGATGATTCACATTCGAACAATTTGTAATTTTAAAGATTAACAATACTGTTACAACAACTAGGATTGGTGTAACTAGTTGGCAAGTCGGCCTGGCACACAGGCTGGCAGGCAGGAGGGAACTGCAATTCAATGGCACTACTAGACTGCAGATTCACAGTCAAAAAAGTGATTTACAATGTTTTCAATACTGTTACAACAACTATGATTGGTAGCACTAATTGGCTAGTTGGGCCTGGCACACAGGCTGGTAGATATGAGTCGTGGCTGGTAGGTAGGGCAGCAATTTAACACAGTATGCTGTGTAAGTGAGAAAAACACAGGCCTGATAGATAATTAAGTTAGATTACACTAGCAAAATAATTTAAAAGTTTATATTTTAATATTAAAATAATGTTAAGCAGTGCACATATGAGTAGTGGCACTGGCTGGCTGCTACGTAGGGAAGCAATTAACAACAGTATGCTCTGTAAGTCAGATAGACAGTTAGACACAGGCCTGATAGAAAATAAAATTAGATTACACTAGCATAATGATTTAAAGATTTTTTTGGGGAATTTAAAGAAAAAGGTTAAGCACATATGAGTCGTGGCTGATAGCCATGGAAGGGCAGCAATTAAAAACAGTAGGCTCTGTAAGTCTGATACACACGCGCCTGATAGAAAATACAATTAGAATACACTAGAAAAATGATTTAAAGTTTTTAAAGGTTAAACACATATGAGTTGTGGCTCATAGACTAGGGAGGGCAGCAATTAAACACAGTATGCTTTGTAAGTCAGCAAAACACACAGGCCTGATAGAAAATGATATTAGATTACACTAACAAAAAAATGTAAAAGTTTTTTTTTTTTAATTTAAAATAAGGAGAAGCAGATATGAGTGGTGGCTGCCTGGCACAGAGCAATTAACCAAAAGACTGAAAAAAACTGAAGTATAAAATGTGTGAGCCTGACAGACACAGGCCTGATAGAAAATTACATTAGATTACACTAGCAAAATGATTTAAAAGTTTTTTTTAAAATGTAAAATAATGTTATAAGCACCACTGGTGGCTGGCACAGAACAATGAAACAGAGTATATGCTGTGTGACACAGGCCTGATAGAAAATGAAAATAAATTACACTAGCAAAATAATTTCAAATTTTTGTTGGTTAAATTTAAACTAATGTTGTTAGGCAGATATCAGTGGTGGCAGTAATCACAGCATATGCTGTGAGCCTTACACACAGGCTGAAAGCCAGACAAATGCTAATAAAAATACGAAGAAAGAAAAAAAAAAAAAACAGCTCGAATTATAGCCCTAAAAAGGGCTTTTTGGGGTGCTGTCCTTGCAGCAGAGATGAGATGAGTCCTTCAGGACTGTAGTGGACACTAAATACACTAGCCTAGCTACCTATTTCCCTATAATGTCAGCAGCAGCAACACAAATCGTCCTCTCACTAACAAAGCAAGGTCGTTATGAGTCTAAAATGGCTGCTGCCAAGAAGAGGGGAGGGTCTGTGAGGGAGTGTCTGATGCGGATTGGCTCTAATGTGTCAGAAGGCTGTGACATACAGGGTCAAAGTTTCCTCAATGATGACACATAGGGGGCGGATCGAACATTGCATGTGTTCGCCCGCAGCTGCGAACGCGAACAACCAAAGTTTGCCGTGAACCGTTCGCGGGCGAAGAGTTCGGGACATCACTATTGGCCACTATGATCACTTTTAACATAATCGACATGACATTATGATTATGATAGTATTTGGCTTTTATATAATTCTACCTCTATAATATTACTCTCTTTAATATATATTAATGCAACGATCCCACCTAAAACGATGTATATATTAAGTTTTGAGATTTACAATAACGGCTTATATCTATAATTGTAATACGTGCATATATTTTCTGACACAATTCATTGTGCAGACATAATATCAGCTGGTAAAAGTTTAAGCTGCGATAAACATATGACAAACCTGATCGATTAATGATGGGAGTCCGGACAACGCAATTACACATTTACATACCCCCTGATGACACGGATGTGTGTATATATTTTGTCAATAGCGCCGTTTACACGCCCCCTATTATATTTATATTTACACGCCTCCAGCGATACTAATGTTTATGCTCAATTTAGGATTCTATATATACATTTGCGATCAGTGTCTACTATATCTAATTTTCGAGATTCCTAAATAACGGCCTATATCTTTGATTGCAATACATGCATATATTTTCTGACATAACTTATTGATCAAACATAACATCGGTTAGTTTAAGTTCAAGCAGTGAAAAGCAAAAAACATATGACAAACTTGATCGTCCAATGAAGGGAGTTTGGATGACGTGATTATACAGTCACATGCCCCTCTATGACATGGATATGGGTATATACTCTGTGAATAGCTGCTTCTCTTTAAGATCAATCTAGCGATCAGCAACTAATACAATAAATATTGGCACTTCTGACAAAAACCAATATTGTGAATCGCAACATATTTAATATATGTGTACTACTTTTAATATAATTCGTTAGCCGAGTCTGTATTTTTTAGTTTGGGTGCCAAGTTAAGAACAACATATGGTAAATATGATCATCCAATGAAATGAATCTGGATGATGCTACCAGATACTCACACGCCCCCTGACGACACTAACAGTTACATCAGGTACAACACCCATACTACATCTTCCATCATTGGCTGTTTCTTTTGAAAGACTATTCCAGTAACCAATCAGAAACTAGATTCTCACTACCGGTGTGTCCAATCACATTGTGAGGAGGGTCTTATAGACTCATAAAAGATTGTGCAATAGCGGCGGCCTGCACCCCTCTGAGGAAGCGTTTTTTGCGAAATGCGCGTCGGGTCCTCTGGGATAAGCTTAGTCTTTCCCTTTTTTTAACTGCTCATCTATGTTTTTCTAACAATAGTTGTTTATACTTATATGTCCAGCGATATATTTATAACATTAAAATTTAAACGTTAATTAGCCCTCGGATTGTAAGGGCTTAGTATTTAATTTACTTATACTGCTGGATAAGTTAATATCTATACCTCCTTTATTTACAAGGAAAATTATATTACAACCTAGGTTGATGTGTTTTTAACTTAGCTTAAGCTATTGTATGTGTGGTTTAATCTTTTACAAATTTTTTAATAAAGTTTAGAGTATGAATGACTGTGATTATATATTTCTTTCAATCATATTGACTACCTTATAGGGCTTAGTTTGAATATTCAACACACAGATCGGAGCTACCTATCTATAGTTGTATATCTTTTACAATTACTTTGTTAGTTTTACTCTGTCCCTTGGCTCACGATCTGTGGCAGGGAGCCTTAGCTTTTACAATATAATATATACTTTTAGCTATTGGCTTTAATACGCTGGCCTCCTGCTTACATTAGACTCTGCCCTCCCCCCACCCCTAACTATTCTTAACTATGACTAGAGCTGCCACAGCCTGGAATGATCTAGTTGCCAAGAAACAGAGGACCGATAGCAATTTCACCATCCCAGGGATTGCCCTAATTCTTTCAGTGAGTGGCTCGAGAGAGTCCTTAATTTCGATATAGTGCCTCTCAATAGAGGCCCTATCTAGTCGAAATCTATGGATCACCTCTCGGTCACTGAGGGCATGAAGATCAACCCTAGGCAGGAACATTCTTGGCACCCGCTGGCGTCTTCGTTGTCGCACCACAGCCATCAACACCCGTCTTTCCCTGCGTCTCCTTAAGAATAGGACAAACTGTAAAGCATTTAGGATGTCCATGCTCAAAATAATAATAAAATAAAGTGATTGAAGAGCCCATTTGATAATGCCAAGTTCGACAGCAGTGAATGATTTCAGTAATTGAATAAATGATGCGCCACACATTAACTAACAAATGACTTGCACAATTTGATTATTCTCGCGTCATTTTACAAGCAATTAATTGAATAATTTATTCAAGATTTTCCGATTTTCGGTATTATTGCGTCATTTGACGAGCACTATGGTGTGTCAAAATTAATGTCTGCTTAGGTCATCCAGGTGAGTTAAGCAGCTGTAAGAAATGCAGGTGTATTGTTTGTGCAATTAACTAAATTAATTATGAAAATCACATGAGTATTTAGCTAAAGTTTAAAGCATATTTCAGATTTTCTGTGTTTGGATGGCAGCATTGTGGAGGTTAAAAAGGTAATGAATTAAAGATAACATATTAAAGAACAATGTGGTGTATTAACTTTTGCAAACCTAAGTAATAAAAAGAATGCAATGTCTAACATTATGATATGAAATAATTTTTTATATCCTTTATGTGATTCATAATGCCATTTTAAATTAATTTCAATGTATTTTGCAAGCGCAAAGTAAAACAGTGCCATGAACTTGAGCAAAATACATATAAATAACTTTAAAATGGCATTCTACTTCCAAAAAAGCATAGCAACAGAATGAAAACAGTGACAATATTGATTTTGAGAACTAATATGAGTGACTGACCTTTTAAGCCTCCACGACGCTGCCATACAAACAGAAAATCAGAGTTCAGATTTCATCCCTATATAAATACACGTCTTGTGCATAAATAATTGATAGATTAATTTCTGTGCACTGTTTTCATTCTCTTGCTATCCTTTGTGTGAATTTGATTTTCTTATAAAATCTTTTTAATTTCTGTGCACTGTTTTCATTCTCTTGCTATCCTTTGTTAAATATTTTTGAGGAATGGTGAATTACAAGAAGGAAATGCTATTTAATACGTTTTTTGTATTGCTAACATTTTTTCAAAGCCTATATACAACATTATCAAACATGGTGAAAAGAGTTATAAAAAAAAATATATATATTTTCAATTTTTAAAATTATTTCTCTATATTGTGCACCAAAGGTGTAGCAAGAATATTGATTGATTTATAAAAGGGTAAACATATTTAATAATGTTTTAAATTGAGTTTTATTAGGTGATATGCTTCACTCTCTCGCAGCATCGAACATAAGATTTCAATGTTTTCCGATTCCTATTGACTTCTATAGCATCCGCAACCTCAAGGGTGGCGGATTAAAAACTAGGTACGCTGCGTCGGATAAGAAGCAAGCGTAACTATTAATTTTTTGATAACTTCTTGACAGCTTCAAACTGTGTCGAATAGGAGGGCGAATACACAGAATTACGCTTAAATTCAATGGGTTTTCTATGCACATCGATCTACATCGAATTGAGACCGGCGAATCGTATGTTACATCACAAAATTCTAATTATTTCGAACTTGATGCTTTGATAACTATGGCGCATCAATCTCGTGACAACTATGACTCGGAATTCAATTGCATTTTCAGTTGACGCTTTGATAAATAGGCCTCTAAGTCTAAAGAGGCAAAGAAGGCTGCACTGGATCAGACTGGGCATTCACTCCATAGGTAGACTGTATGACCGCTGCTCCTTAAAGGGATACTAAACCTATTTTTTTTTTCTTTCATGATTCAGATAGAGCATGCAATTTTAAACAGCGTTCTAATTTACTTCTATTATCAATTTTTCTTCGTTCCTTTGATATCTTTATTTGAAAAAGCAGGAATAAAAGCTTTGGAGCTGGCCCATTTTAGGTTGAGAACCTGGGTTGTGCTTGCTGATTTGATGGCTAAATGCAGGCACCAATCAGCAAGCCCTATCCAAGGTACTGAACAAAAAATAGGCCGGCTCCAAAGCTTTTATTTTATTTTATAGGTAAGTATTTCGTTTTAAATAGGAATTATTTAGGTATTAATAGTAAGTTTTATTTTGGTTTATATTACTTACATTAAAGTTAGGGGGTGTTAGGGGTTAATAACTTTAGTATAGTGGCGGCGACATTGGGGGAGGAAGATTAGGGGTTAATAAATGTAGGTAGCTGGCAGCGATGTTAGGGGTGGCAGATTAGGGGTTAATAGATGTAAGTAGGTGGCGGCGACATTGGGGGTGGCATATTAGGGGTTAATAAGTGTAATGTTGTAGGCGACATTGCAAACAGCAGATTAAGGGTTAATAAGTGTAGGTAGGTGGCGGCGATGTTGGGGGCAGCAGATTAGGGGTTAATAAGTATAATGTAGGTGTCGGCGATGTCAGGGGCGGCAGATTAGACTCGGGGTTTATGTTAGAATGTTAGGTGTAAACATAACTTTTCTTTCCCCATAGGAATTAATGGGTCTGCGTTACGGAGCTTTACGCTGCTTTATTGCAGGTGTTAGACTTTTTTTCAGCCGGATCTCCCCATTGATGTCTATGGGGAAATCGTGCACGAGCACGTGAAACCAGCTCACCACAGCGCTGGTATTGGAGAGCGGTATGGAGCACAATTTTGCTTTACGCTGCAATATTGCCTGCTAACGCCGGGTTTAGGTAAACCTGTAATACAGCGCTGTAGGTAAGTGAGCGGTGACAAAGCTTTTATTCCTGCCTTTTCAAATAAAGACAGCAAGAGAACAAAGGAAATTTGATAATAAGAGTACATTAGAAAAATTCTTAAAATTGCATGCTCTATCCGAATCATGAAAGAAAAAATTTGGGTTTACTATCCCTTTAACTTGTTCTCCGCCTTTTAGGTCAGGATGATTGACACCCCCGGCCGCGAATGTGCAGGGGGCAGCATTGCACAAGCATTCTACCAGAAATGCTTGTACAATGTTAAATGTAGACAACGTATGCTGTTGGCATTTAGCGATATCCGCCAGACACTTAGTAAATCTACCTTTTGGTCTTATATAAAAGATTTTTTTAAACTATATTTACCATATTTTATTCACATGGCCATGAAATGAGCCAACCCCTATTCTTCTTAAAGATAATTCACCTAGGTTGTAAAAACAACCAAGACATGGGTGGAAAGAATTACTGATTTCAGATGCATCAATATATATTAGGTATATAAATAAAGTATGCATAAATGTTTTTCTCTTGGTCTAAATATAAGTGGGACACACTACTATTGTTGTATTAAACAATATCTATTTGCTTTGTGGCTAATAATAAAATATAAGTGAGTCATAGTTGTGCGGAATTTTAAAGGAAATAGATCATAAACAGCTGACATGTTTGTTAAAATAACTGCTGCTAAATGCTCTATGTAAGTCTGCAATTTTTAAATCAAATGACAAACATTAATATGTAATTGTACCTTGGGAAGGACCCTACACATTGCAGAATACTCTGTTGTGATTGGTTAAGTGTAAACATTTATATTACATTGGCATAAAAGCAACAAGCAAAAGTAAATAAGGGAATAAATTAGATACTTGTTTTTTATAATAGTCAATGGTATTTTACAGTAAAAGAAGGCAAAATAAGTAATGATTATGTACTGCATTGTTGTTTTATTTTCCTTAGCTAAATATTTTGGTCCAGATTAAAAGCACTCAAGGAAGTTGAGTGCACATGCTCAGCATCATATCCAGAGGTTCTCTTTGGGAAACAGACGTATGAGTGCTGCTAGCATTGCTGCAGAGGTTGAAGGGGTGGGGGGTCAGCCTGTCAGTGCTCAGACCATACACTGCACACTACATCAAATTGGTCTGCATGGCTTGTGCCCCAGAAGGAAGCCTCTTCTAGATGATGCACAAGAAAGCCAGCAAACAGTTTGCTGAAGACAAGCAGACTAAGGACATGCAATACTGAAACCAAGATAAACTTATTTGGTTCAGATGGTGTCAAGCGTGTGTGGCGGCAACCAGGTGAGGAGTACAAAGACAAGTGTGTCTTGCCTACAGTCAAGCATGGTGGTGGGAGTGTCATGGTCTGGGCCTGCATCAGTGCTGCTGGCACTGGGGAGCTACAGTTCATTGAGGGAACCATTAATGCCACTTTGGGCCCAATTTGGACATTTCCACTTAGGGGTGTACTCATTTTTGTTGCCAACGGTTTAGACATTAATGGCTGTGTGTTGAGTTATTTTGAGGGGACAGCAAATTTACATTGTTATACAGACTGTACACTCACTACTTTATAGCAAAGTGTCATTTCTTCAGTGTTGTCACATGAAAAGATATAATAAAATATTTATAAAAATGTGAAGGGTGTACTCACTTTTGTGAGATACTGTATATGCACATATATAGACATATCCATCTTTAGACATGTATATTATGAGACAGTTATTATGAGTGTAACTGTACTTTGTAATGTGTTTTTGATGTATTTTGTGACACTTTTTTTGACTTGCGTAACAATTAACCACAACTCTGAGATTGCGGTAATGATTCTAGCATAAACTGTTAATATGAGCGCAATTTAACCAGTGCACAAACAATCGCTAAAACCCGATAGTTTGTGCGCCACTTGTAATCTAGCCCTTTATGGGGGATTTCCTTTTAAATGTAATGTCCCTTTAACTGAGATGTTATTAGATAGTGGTGTATAGCACTTATCACTTGCATTTTATACTGCTACCCCTGCACATATTTTCTTCTTTTTCATGTTGATTACTATGGTGCCTATGTAATGTTAAGACCAACACTTGTATTGTAATACATAGTTCAAGCATACCTAGCTTGAATTCAAGGCAACCTTCTGCCTAATCACAGAATTCGGGTGTTAAAGGGTCATTGAACTCAAAACGTTCTATCATTGATATGAAAGAAAAACATATAAACATAGGCATTAATTTAAGGTAAATATCAGCCAAGGAGCATACACAGGTAGTACTTATAACCAATGGGTGTAAGGAGGAAATACCAAGCATCCAATTGTTATAAACAGGATGTACCTATCACCCAATGAGCATTTGTATGCAATAATCATCACCTCATGAATATTACACTGTTATTGCTATATTACTTTCAATTTACATTCAAAGACTAACATTTTGAAGGGGAAAATCAGTAATAGGGTCTTTAAACACTGAGACGATAGTATAAAATGATCAATCTTATATATATATATATATATATATATATATATATCCTCCGTGTGTGTCTGCACTCCCAATGCTGTGTAGTCATTAACCAGGGTGCAAAGTCAATCAAGTATACAGTCTATATCCAATAAGGGACTGCACTCGCTGGATTTGGTTTAAGAAACCTTCAAATCTTTATTATGGTAACGTTTCGGGGTTCCATCTGGTCTGAGGAAGGGGTCTGCGAACCCCTTTAAGGTTTCTTAAACCAAATCCAGCGAGTGCAGTCCCTTATTGGATATAGACTATATATATATATATATATATATATATATATATATATATATATATATATATATATATATATAAGAAACAATGGTCACTGAGGAAGTAACATATATGAAGCATACAAAACATGTTTGACCTGCCTTGACCACATACGTGTGTGAAATGTGTATTCAGCCGTGATTAATGGAGCAACAATAAAGTCTCTTTTTGCTTTTTATTTTGGAGAGTCCCTGGAGTTATTGTCTTTGGACATTGTGGATACTATTTGGGCATACAATTTGGCGACTTACCTTTGAATCTGGAGACCGGGTACAGTTTTCCTGTTGTTGTCTTGTCTATATATATATAGAATTTTTAGCCGGTAGCCTAGCACTCCATCCGCAACAGTGTAATAATATCCTGGGTGCTATACTCAAATAATAGATATGTCCAGAAAATGCAGGGCACTCACAGGCTTTCAAATAACCAAAAATAATCAATTTTTATTTTCCAATTCAAAAAGTCATTGTGATGTCAACGTTTCGACCCACACCTGGGCCTTCATCAGTACAATGAATAATCTAAAAACAAAAAGAGAATAATGTAGAAAACACATTTCACATAATCCTAATACTTATAGAATTAAATTAAAAAGCAATTTTGTGAGAATTATATACAACCGTGCACGTACAGCAATATCCCAAATCAGGGCATTGCTAACACCAACATATAATCAAATAACCGAAAAACCCTTTATGGAGGAGTCAACCACAACCATCAGATCCACAATATACCAATGTCAATAAGCATAACAGATAATTTGCAGAGAGTGTACACAAAATCACCGCCAATCAAGGGCATATCTACATATCCTCAATGCACATCCCCTATAAAACAATAGAGAGGCATATCCCAACAGAAAAAACAACTAAGATAGAAACCAAACCATCCTGTTTCATAGTCAATATGTTGAATCCAACTAAATTATAACTTATACAATAGTGCATATTTAGAGTATTTCATTATGTGTACATCCATAGTATTATAAGAGTTAAGTACTATATCCCATCAAACACACCGTTTTACAATTAGTATCAGGCAGGTGTATAACATAACAAAAGCCATCATTGTGTTCTACACAGCACATTATATTGTGGCCTAAATACATATTTAAGCCCTAACACAGGTTGTAATCAGTTAAATGTTAAGAACAATACATAAAGGACCCGTATCTAACAGTGGTATCCCGCAATCACAACACGCCCTAGGACCATTCAGAACAACAAACTTACCGCTATACGGTGTGCTTTAAATGCACGGACGCTCCCATTAGAAGTCAATATGCCGGATGTGACGAAACCGGCCCTTAAGAGGAGCAAGCCTCCGGTAGTCAGCCAATCCAAGCAATTAGTATCAATCAGGTGTATCACATAACTAACGCCATCATAATGTACTAAACAACCCATTATATCGTGGCCAAAGTATATATTTAGGCTCTGTAGTAACAAGCCCGGCCCAGTGCAATAGCCAAATGATTATCAGGTTTAGAATTAATTCATGACAGGACCCATGTAGCAACAGCTAATTTATATAAAAAACTGCTACCCAACACTAAACACAGGACGTAGTCAATTAAATGTTAAGAACAATATATCAAAGACCCGCATCCAACAGTGGTAACCCGTAACTACAGCACGCCAATGGACCATACAGAATAACAAACTCACCGCTATATAGCGTGCTTTAAATGCATAAACGCTCCCATCAGAAGTCAGTATGCCGGATATGACGAAACCAACCCTTAAGAGGAGCAAGCCTCCGGTAGTCAACCAATCCGAGCACACCACCGGGCCAACACTCACTAATACAAATAGAACCACGTGTCGCTTCTCATCTGGTGTAAACACTCAACTGCGCATGCCTCATAAGTCAGATCGAAACTAGCCGTGCCTCAATCTCCTGACAACTATATACACATACGGTCTCCATGTAGTATACACATCCAATAGCGCCATCCACCTCATGAATAGCCTTCTTACGTATCCCAGCCCGGACACAACCAGCACGCTGGGACACCACGTCCCAAGACCAAAGTAACATATATTGTGATACAAAAGCGCTCATGAGAGGTACACAGCAAGCGAACCAACCACCTGTCTGTATACCTCACATTGATATAGTATAGGCCGTTAGAGCATGTTGAGTGATGACTAGGTCACCTACCACGCATCAACACCTGCACATAAAAAATCATCAGTCAGGCAGAAAACACCCCAGCTCATCATTAAACAACCAATATCAGGTCCCAACAACCAACATAGGAGACTCCACGATATATAATAAGCATCCATGGAAACCATAGCATCCCATTTTAGTGTATAAGCTATATGCCCATTAATAGAATGTTGTCACAAACAACAAAGAAGTAATAATGTTTACTATGCCGTTACCTTTGTTTAATTTTATTTATATTTCAATAGTTCGGTGTGGACATAATAATTAACCAATTAAATTAGCCCTATTGTAAAACAACCAATAGAAAAAATCCATAGTTGGAAGTCCTCAATCGAGTAGTATGGTGTAAAGAGTTCCATTTCGGGTCCGATTTGGGATCACGTGTTTTCCCCAGACTATCCGGAGTGTGCTGTTGTTTTATGCGGAGAGTTCCGGATTCCATCCTTTTTAGCATCACGTTTTCACCAACCTATCATAGGTGGGCTGGTATGTACTGAGGACGGTTCCATTTCGGATCCAAATTCATATATGAATGAAGAGGGCCAAAAATTTTGAATAATGTTCATATCCAGGGATAGTTCATAAATATAGGATCATCTATTGAATAGAATAAACAAATGAACAGTATTTGTTCTTAATGCATAACATTATTTGCACAATAAATTCTTTATACGAAATCCCAAATATAAAAGACATGTAGCGAAACGAAATTTACTTTTTCTTTATAAAAACAAGTGAGTAATTAGTATGATTGTAACCCAATATCTATATCACAAACAGACATATCTATCATTTAAATTTCCATAACCTGTGATAAAAATCATAAAACTTATTCTTCTTATTACAATGAATAAAGCAACTACTAGTGACAGTGCAGTAAATATTGTTCCTTATAAATAGACATGTGCATAGCGTAAAAATTTGGTTCAGTTCGGATCGATTCGGATTTTTTCGAATTTCGGTTCGGATCAATTCGAATTCGGAAAAATTTGAATCAATTCGTTTCGGATGCATTCGGATTTGAATAAATTCAGCTGGTTTCGGTTCGATTTGGTTCAGAAATTCGGAATTTCAGTAAGTGTTAGGTGGAATTATACTAGTATTATGTACTTGTAAGGATGCTGTACCTTTAAGTCTCTCTCCACCCCTTTCTCTCCTAAGCTACTTAACCTCACTTCCTTTAAGCAGACATTGCTTGAGTATTTTGTTAATAGTCTAGCTGTATCTTACTCTGGATTTAACAACCTCAAACCAGGCTACCTTTTCATAAGAACTTTGGAACATTTATTCAGTTTCCTTTTTGTTTCAAACAGTGATTTATTTGCTGTTTTCCTCAATTCATTCCTGAGTGATTTCCTGTGTCTATCAGCCTCATTCTGGCTTCTGACCTCCTGTCAGCTTGCTAGGAATCCTGCTTACAAGGAACTTTGTGAATCTACACACATCTCTGAAGCAGCTGGGATATTTGGATAACAAACCTCCATTTAACAGACTGCAATCCTCTTCATTTCAGCTCTCTGTTGTGCATCTATTTGCAAGCCTGAAATCGCAAGTATAACTTTTGTATAAGGAATTACCTGACATTGTTTGTTTGCTTGCTTGAACTTTTACTACTATATTTCTGTGCTTTGCTTGAAACAAACCTCTTGTTCTCACATCCAGATACATTTGTATACATGTTCCTGAACTCTAAAATATTATTCAAAGTATCTATTGCTAGGCATATATTTATATTACTTGCTTGTCTCTGCAAAATTTGTTTTCATGTTAAATGAGAACCCTTGCAACACTTAATTAAATCTGCTGATTTTGTTCATTGCTAAGGTTAATAACATGTTTCCTTAGAAGCAAATCTCAGCTACAAAACTACAATTTATAAACACAAGATTTTAACACACATACTGTTAAAACCTTACATAATACTCAAGCCATAAAAAATAAAAATTATATATTAAAATGGATCCTAAAGAAATCAGTTCTCAATTTGAAACACTTAATCACAAAATTGATTACTTAGCAAGGGGTTTAACTGAGCTCCAGGCAGAAAATGCAGCACTAAAGAGTGTTCTGAAAGACATAGTAACACCAAAATCAAGTGACCCTCCAGAACCTCACATAAATCCCCCACCCTTGTTCTCTGGCAAGAGGTCTGAATTTAGGGATTTTAAAAATGCCTGTCTGCTTTTTTTTTACAATGAAATCTCGCACATATCATTCTGAGAAATTGAAAGTTTATACCACAATATCTTATTTAACTGGTAAACCCAGGGCCTGGGCCAACCGGTTCTTTGAATCAAATAGCCCATCTTTGAATCAAATAGCCCAATACTTGATTCATTAGATGAATTTTTTTACTGCCATGGCAGCACTGTATGAGGACACAAATAAACAAATAAATGCTGAGACTAAATTGCGCTCCCTAAAACAGGGGAAACGCCCAGTTGAGGAGTTTATTACACACTTTCAAATGTGGGCTGCTGATTCATTATGGAATGACATAAGTTTAAAAAACCAATTTAGACTTGGTCTAAGTGAATCATTAAAGGATGAGCTCTCTAGAGTTGGAATGCCAGATACCCTTGATGACCTGATAAAGCTATCGACTACACTGGACCGCAGGTTGAGGGAACGTCGTGCTGAAAAATATTCCACAGATGTGTTTCCTAAAAGACCAGTAAGTCATGTAACTGAAAGATATGCTAACCAGAGTACCCCCATGGAAATTGGCACACTTAAGGGACCTCTGACACAAGAGGAGACATTAAGGAGAAAATTATCTAACTTATGTCTATATTGTGCCAATAAAGAGCACACAGTCGCCACTTGTCCTATATTGAATCGACACAAGAAGGGTAAGGAAAAAATTATAAATACAATTACTCCCAATGAAATTGAATCTAAATTGACTTTGTCCCTATCTTTACAGTGGGATCACCTACAGGTCAAGTCTAATGCTATTATAGACTCAGGAGCTTTTGGTTGTTTCATTGAGGCTGAGTTTGTTAAAAATAATAAAATTCCTTCCATTGCAAAACAAAATCCAATTTTTGTAAAGGTTATTGATGATACTTTAATTCACAATGGGCCAATAACACACCACACTATACCTCTACTCATATCAACACCTAAAGGTCATACTGAATATATAAGTTTTGACATAATACCCAAATCTATACACACAGTTATACTAGGATACCCCTGGCTTACCAAACACAATCCCACAATTGACTGGTCTAAGAATGATATCCAATTTTTATCCCCATTCTGTAGCACTACTTGTTATCCACATCAGGTTATAGGTAATGTAAACATTGACATACCATATGACTACCAAGATCTAAGAGACGTATTTGATATTAAAGAAGCAGAGACTTTACCTCCACATAGGATATATGACTGTCCCATTGACATTAAACCAGGCTCAGAAATCCCTTATGGTAAAATATATCCCCTATCTCAAAAAGAATTACAACATCTTAGAGAGTATTTAGATGAAAACCTAAAGAAAGGATTTATAGTACCTTCTACCTCACCTGCTGCTGCAGGGATTTTTTTTGTCAGGAATAAGGATCAATCCATAAGAGCAATAATAGATTACAGAGCCCTTAACGCAGTAACAATTAAGAACCGTTACCCTCTACCACTCATCCCCGAACTTCTTGAACGTCTGGCGCTAATATCTATACCAAATTGGATTTAAACGGCGCATACAATTTGATCAGAATCAAGGAAGGGGATGAGTGGAAAACAGCCTTTAGGACCAGATATGGTCTGTTCGAGTATAAGGTAATGCCATTTGGGCTCTGTAATGCCCCCGGTACATTTCAGAATTTTATAAATGATATTTTTAGGGATCTTACGGATATTTGTGTAGTCATATATCTTGATGACATTTTGATATACTCAAAGAACAAACAAGAACATATAAAACATGTTAGATGGGTACTAACTCGTTTACGTGATCATAGATTATTTGCTAAATTAGAAAAATGCCAATTTCACGTTCATAAAATAAAATTTTTAGGATATATCATCACCCCTGACAAAATACAAATGGACCTAGACAAACTAACAGCAATCACAAATTGGCCAAGACCCTCAACTGTTAAGTCTCTTCAAAGATTTTTGGGTTTCACTAACTTCTACAGAAAATTTATCTTTAATTTCTCAGCTATTATCAAACCATTGACTAATTTGACAAGAAAGAACATGAGATTTAAATGGACACCTGAAGCAGAACAAGCCTTCAAATTTCTGAAAAAGAAATTTGTAACTGCACCAATTTTAAATCTCCCAGATCATTCTTGCCAATTTATTGTAGAAGTAGATGCATCAGATTCAGGAATAGGTGCAGTATTGTCTCAAAGAAAAGATGAAAAATCTAGACCACATCCTGTAGCTTTCTATTCAAGAACCCTGTCACCTGCTGAAGTCAACTACTCAATTTGTGACAAAGAATTGTTGGCCGTCAAATCATCTCTAGAAACTTGGAGGCACATATTAGAAGGAACCTACAAACCATTTGTAATTTATACTGATCATAAAAATCTTCAGTATTTAAGAAATAACAAAATGCTTTCCTCCAGACAAGTCAGATGGGCACTATTTCTTGACAGGTTTGACTTCATAATCACCTACAGACCAGGATCCCAAAATGTTAAGGCAGACGCATTATCACGAATTAATGACAATACACAAAGAATAGAAAATACTATAGACCTCATACCGCCAAACAAAATAATAGGAACTTTAGGCTCACTTGAACAATTATAGATTATACTATTACCATGATAAACTCTACATTCCACAATCACTTAGCCATGCCATTTTACACCAGTTCCATGATGCACCTATCTCTGGACATTTGGGGGTCACAAAGACCAAAGAATTAATTAAAAGACATTTCTGGTGGCCTAAAATAGACCATACAATCCAGGAATATATCACCACCTGTGATATATGTGCAAGAAATAAGATTGAAACTAGAAAACCAGTTGGTTATCTAAACCCACTGCCCATACCCGAACAACCATGGACAACAGTATTAATGGATTTTATTGTTGAATTACCAGATTCAGAAGCACACAACACTGTTTTAGTGGTAGTGGATCATCTGACAAAATTGGCACATTTCATCCCTCTAAAATCCCTACCAAATGCTACAGAAACAGCTGATTCATTTATAAATCAAATAGTACGACTACATGGTATACCAAGTTCAATCATAACAGATCGGGGAACTCAATTTACCTCCCATTTTTGGAGAGCCCTCTGTCACAAACTTAAGATTAACCCTAAATTCTCAACTTCATACCACCCTCAGACAAATGGTCTTACCGAGAGAGTGAACCAGATACTAGAGCAGTATCTTAGATGCTACATCTCCCACCTGCAAGATGATTGGTTAAAATATTTACCTATGGCAGAGTTCTCTTATAATAACTCTATATCTAGTTCAACTAATACAACTCCTTTCTTTGCCACTTATGGTTATCACCCACAAATTATATCTATATCTCAAGCAAACACCAATTCACCTGCAGCAAAAAATTATTCAGACAATCTCAAGGAGGGTTTAATTCTTCTAAAGAAACATTTACAGGATGCCAAAAGAAACCAGAAATATTACTATGACTTAAGGTATAGACCCAGTCCTGATTATAAAATTTCTATAAAGAAGCAGAGAAGGTGCCACATAGCATAATTCTGTGAGATATATCAGGTAGTGAAATAAACAACTCAGATGCACTCACGTTTAGCAAAGCACCAAGATGTGATGCAGGCTGGGCATGCCGGAACCTCAGAGTTGTCCGGCAAGGATGTCCAAACAAGCAATGCCTGGTTTTTACACCTGCTATTGCTGGAGCTGACAATTACACATGACTCACAAACAGCACTATTATCTTGTGACTACCATTTGGCACTGGGGGAGATCCAGCCTGAGAGGAGAGTTTTACCGGACAACTCTGAGGTTCCGGCATGCCCAGCCTGCATCACATCTTGGTGCTTTGCTAAACGGGAGTGCATCTGAGTTGTTTATTTCACTACCTGATATATCTCACAGAATTATGCTATGTGGCGCCTTCTCTGCTTCTTTATAGAAATGTCTTGATGTGGATGGCCTTATACCTCGAGGAGAGCTACCAGATATCAATATAAACCTACCTTGGATAACCTCTGGACTATCTGGTGTATTTGGGACTTTATGTACTCATTTATACATATATAACTAATTTTTTATATTTATATACAGGTCACTGTTTTATATTGGTATAACCTTGCTCTATTGTGGTGAATCAATATTGTATATATACATACTGATTTTTCACTACTTTTTGGCGTTACCTTATTGGGTTATATATATAGTATACTCTTTTTGATAGCGCCCCTATTTTGTACTCAGTTTGGGTATATTATATTCTGATTATAAAATTGGAGATAAGGTTTGGCTCTCAACTAAATATCTGAAACTAGCTATACCATCTAAAAAACTTGGAAATCAATTTATTGGTCCGTTTTCCATCGAACGGATTGTGAACACATCAACTGTTGTTTTGGATCTCCCTGTTAAGTATAAAGTCCATCCGACTTTTCATGTATCCCTTTTGAAGCCATACCACCCAAACACTAATCCACATCGTGCTAAGATACCTCCACCTCCGGTTCATTTCGGGGATCATGATGAGTTTGAAGTGGAAGCAATTCTTGATTCTCGTATCAACAGAAGAAGAATCGAATACTTTATTAGATGGGAAGGTTATGGACCAGAAGAGGACTCGTGGATCCCCAGAGATCAGATTAACGCCCCTGATTTACTCACAGCTTTCCATGAAAGGTACCCTCACAAACCTCGGGTCGAATCCTCAGAGAGGATTCCTTAAGGAGGGGGATCTGTAAGGATGCTGTACCTTTAAGTCTCTCTCCACCCCTTTATCTCCTAAGCTACTTAACCTCACTTCCTTTAAGCAGACATTGCTTGAGTATTTTGTTAATAGTCTAGCTGTATCTTATTCTGGATTTAACAACCTCAAACCAGGCTACCTTTTCATAAGAATTTTGGAACATTTATTCAGTTTCCTTTTTGTTTCAAACAGTGATTTATTTGCTGTTTTCCTCAATTCATTCCTGAGTGATTTCCTGTGTCTATCAGCCTCATTTTGGCTTCTGACCTCCTGTCAGCTTGCGGAGAATCCTGCTTACAAGGAACTTTGTAAATCTACACACATCTCTGAAGCAGCTGGGATATGTGGATAACAAACCTCCATTTAACAGACTGCAATCCTCTTCATTTCAGCTCTCTGTTGTGCATCTATTTGCAAGCCTGAAATCGCAAGTATAACTTTTGTATAAGGAATTACCTGACATTGTTTGTTTGCTTGCTTGAACTTTTACTACTATGGGCGCGATCCGATATAGATCATAGTTTGCGGCGCAAGCGAGGGAACCCGCGTTGCCCACAGTTTCAGCTCGCAACTCGAGCTATCCCATATACGGCGCCGTCAGATGCTAAAGTGCTGTAAAAGTCTGACAAACCAGCGATGTCCAGAAATCTGCGCAAGTACAAATTTCTGGCGTCACCAGTGACTTACGGCACGTTAGAAACTGCCGGCGCCTACAAAACCTGACTAAAGTCTAAATCACCCGCACTGTCTAACACGCCTCCCTAACACAGCCCGACATGTCTAACACGCCTCCCTAACATAGCCCGACACGTCTAACCCTCTATCCGCTATCCCCCCTCACTATCCTAACAATAAAATATGTATTAACCCCTAAACCGCCGCTCCCAAACCCTGCCGCAACCTAATAAAGTTATTAACCCCTAAACCGCCGCCAGCTAATAAAGCTATAACCCCCTAAAGTGAGCCCCTACCCCGCCGCTATCTATTTTAAATTTATTAACCCCTAATCTAATCCCCCTACACCGCTGCCAGCTATATTAACCCTAATTATATTAGGGTTAATATAGTTAATATCGTTATTATAATATATATATATATATATATATATATATATATATATATATATATATATTAAGTATAACAACCCTATCTAACTCTAACATCCCTAACTAAACTCTTATTAAAATAAATCTAATATTAATATTATTAATTAAAATATTCCTATTTAAATCTAAATACTTACCTATAAAATAAACCCTAAGATAGCTACAATATAATTAATAATTACATTATAGCTATGTTAGGGTTTATATTTATTTTACAGGTAAATTGTTAATTATTTTAACTAGGTATAATAGCTATTAAATAGTTATTAACTATTTAATAGCTACCTAGTTAAAATAATTACCCAATTACCTTTAAAATAAATCCTAACCTAAGTTACAAATACACCTACACTATCAATAAATTAAATAAACTACAAATATCTATCTAAAAATACAATTAAATAAACTAAACTAAATTACAAAAAAAAAAAAAAACACTAAATTACAAAAAATAAAAAAAAGATTACAAGATTTTTAAGCTAATTACACCTATTCTAAGCCCCCTAATAAAATAATAAAGCCCCCCAAAATAAAAAAATTCCCTACCCTATTCTAAATTAAAAAAAGTTCAAAGCTCTTTTACCTTACCAGCCCTTAAAAGGGCCTTTTGTGGGGGCATGCCCCAAAGAAAACTACTCTTTTGCCTGAAAAAAAAAACACAATACCACCCCCCAACATTACAACCCACCACCCACATACCCCTAATCTAACCCAAACCCCCCTTAAATAAACCTAACACTACCCCCCTGAAGATCTCCCTACCTTGTATTCACCCAGCCGGGCCGAACTCCTCATCCGATCCGGGCGATGTCTTCCAGCAAGCGGCAGTGAAGTCTTCTTCCATCCGGACGATGTCTTCAAGCAAGCGGCAGAGAGTCTTCTTCCATCGGCGATGTCTTCAAGCAAATCGGCATCTTCAATCTTCTTTCTTCGCTCCTCCGCCGCGGAGCATCCATCCGGCACGACGACTTCCCGACGAATGAGGTTCCTTTAAATGACGTCATCCAAGATGGCGTCTGTCGAATTCATTAATTCGGAATTAAGGTAGAAAAATCTGATTGGCTGATTGAATCAGCCAATCAGATTCAAGCTCAATCCGATCGGAATTCGACAGACGCCATCTTGGATGACGTCATTTAAAGGAATCTCATTCGTCGGGAAGTTGTCGTGCCGGATGGATGCTCCGCGGCGGAGAAGCGAAGAAAGAAGATTGAAGATGCCTATTTGCTTGAAGACATCGCCGATGGAAGAAGACTCTCTGCCGCTTGCTTGAAGACATCGCCCGGATGGAAGAAGACTTCACTGCCGCTTGCTGGAAGACATCGCCCGGATTGGATGAGGAGTTCGGCCCGGCTGGGTGAATACAAGGTAGGGAGATCTTCAGGGGGGTAGTGTTAGGTTTATTTAAGGGGGGTTTGGGTTAGATTAGGGGTATGTGGGTGGTGGGTTGTAATGTTGGGGGGTGGTATTGTGGTTTTTTTTTCAGGCAAAAGAGTAGTTTTCTTTGGGGCATGCCCCCACAAAAGGCCCTTTTAAGGGCTGGTAAGGTAAAAGAGCTTTGAACTTTTTTTTAATTTAGAATAGGGTAGGGAATTTTTTTATTTTGGGGGGCTTTATTATTTTATTAGGGGGCTTAGAATAGGTGTAATTAGCTTAAAAATCTTGAAATCTTTTTTTTATTTTTTGTAATTTTGTGGGGTTTTTTTGTAATTTAGTTTAGTTTATTTAATTGTATTTTTAGATAGATATTTGTAGTTTATTTAATTTATTGATAGTGTAGGTGTATTTGTAACTTAGGTTAGGATTTATTTTAAAGGTAATTGGGTAATTATTTTAACTAGGTAGCTATTAAATAGTTAATAACTATTTAATAGCTATTATACCTAGTTAAAATAATTAACAATTTACCTGTAAAATAAATATAAACCCTAACATAGCTACAATGTAATTATTAATTACATTGTAGCTATCTTAGAGTTTATTTTATAGGTAAGTATTTAGATTTAAATAGGAATATTTTAGTTTATAATATGAATTAGATTTATTTAATAAGAATTTAGTTAGGGGTGTTAGGGTTAGATAGAGTTAATATAGTTTATATAAATACTATAGTAACTATATTAACCCTAATATAATTATAGTTAAAATATATATAATGTAATAACTATATTAACTATAATATACTTAGGGTTAATATAGATAATATAGCTGGCGGCGGGGTAGGTAGATTAAATTAGGGGTTAATAATTTTAATATAGATGGCGGCGGTGTAAGGGGTTCACATTAGGGGATAGATCAGTTAGATGGTGGCGGTTTTAGGGGTTCACATTAGGGGATAGATCAGTTAGATGGTGGCGGTTTTAGGGGCTCACAGTAGGGGGTTAGTTTATGTAGATGGCGGCGGTTTAGGGGTTAAATACTTTATTAGGGATTGCGGCGGGGGATCGCCGTTGACAGGGAGATAGACATTGCGCATGCGTTAGGTGTTAGGTTTTATTTAGCAGATCGCGGTTGACAGGGAGATAGACATTGCGCATGCGTTAGGTGTTAGGTTTTATTTAGCAGATCGCGGTTGACAGGGAGATAGACATTGCACATGCGTTAGGTGTTAGGTTTATTTAGCAGCCAGTTTAGGGAGTTACGGGGCTCCAATAGTCAGCGTAAGGCTTCCTCCGGCTGCTTTTTGTGGCGAGGTGAAAATGGAGTAAGATTTCTCCATTTTCGCCACGTAAGTCCTTACGCTGTATACCTGCCTATGGCCCAAAAAACTACGGGCGACGGCAGAAATATATGCGCGTAACTTCTAGGTTACGCCGTATATAGGATACCAAACCCGCGCAAATATTTTTCTCAAATCTCAGCTACAAAACTACAATTTATAAACACAAGATTTTAACACACATACTGTTAAAACCTTACAGTACTGTATATTAGATGTAACCCATAGCAGAGTGATATAACCTAATATACTGTACAATACTAGTGTAATCCATGGCCATCTGATTCTACCAAATAAATCCAAACTTATTCGGATTTATTCGTTAGATTCGGCAGTAATTTAATTCGGAAATTCAAATCGATCCGAATCCCGAATTTTATGAATTCGGCCGAATTTCCGAATCGATCCGAAACAAATTGCACATTTCTACTTATAAAATTATTAAAACATTTATAATAAATGAACATAGGAATTAGTTATGTGTATTCAGTGTTGGTGAAAATAAATATATCTATATTTAAATAAATAAGGATATAATTGTGTTTATTCTTCACTTTTTATTGCAAACCACAATTTAAAGTGACCGTGCACTATTAAAGCAACAATGCTCAAGTTTGCTATATATATTGGAGCTTATTATATTCTAAAACAAGATGAAGATTAAAGTGACAGTGTGTTGTGGAGCATCGTAGGCTCATATATTAAAAATTTAAGGTAACGTTATAATGTGACTCATGTATCAAAACTCTCTATTACACTTAGTGTATTAGTCTAACAAATGAACAATAATTATTTATCTGTATCTGAAATGAATAAGTGTATGTATTAGACAAAAGCTGCTATTCTGATGTCCTTATTAAGACCCCAATGATTATAGGTTCTCAGTGTGTGTATCCACCAGAGTTCTCTTTTGTCTAGTTCATGTTCTATTTGTCCTCCTCTCCAATGTGTGGATACCTTTTCTATTCCTACCCAAAGAAAATTATTTTTATCAAATTTATGGCAAGTGTTGCAATGGAGGGGTACTCCATGGTCATCGTGTTTTTTATCTATTTTATTGAGATGTTCCAGAATACGTGTTTTCAGAAACCTTGTTGTTTGGCCTAAGTATTGAACCTTACAATTACATTGAAGCAAATATATAACATTAGTAGTTTTACAGGTAATAAAATGTTTGATCATATATGTTTTGCCTGTGACAAATGAAGTAAATGATTTGTGTGTCCTTTTGGTGTAATTGCAGCCTTTGCAACGGCCGCATGTGTAAAAACCTTTAAAGTTTGAGATTGTTAAGGGGATTGTGGGGGCCATACCCTTTATTAATGAGGGGGATAATTTTTGTTTAAAATTGTTGTCTCTTCTGAAAGTAATTTGTGGATTGGGAGGTTTCATCATTTTGTAGAACATGCCAGTGTTTCTTAAAAATATTTTTAATCTGGTTATGTCCAGAATTGTAAGTAGTGATGAATCTTGGAAATGATTGTTGGGTAGTTGATGTTGGTTTACTACTGTTTAATAGTTTATTTCTATCCAAGTTCTTTACTTTTTGTCTATCTTGTTCTAGATCTTTGGCTTTATATCCTTTTTCCAGAAATCTCTTTCTTAACATTTGTGACTTTTCTTCATAATCCTCAATTCTATTACAATTACGTCTTATACGTTGGAATTGGCCCTTTGCTATAGCTTTCAACCATGTAGGGTGATGTTGGCTATCATGTTTAATATATGTATTTGCATCAGATTTTTTAAAATGAGTTCTGGTGTGAATAGAACCATCCATTACTATAATGGATAGATCTAAAAAGGTAGCCTCGGTTTCATGTATTTCAGGAGTTAGTATGATGTTCATATCATTGTTATTTATCATGGAAACAAATGTTTGTAAGGGTTCTATTCCCCCCTCCCAAACATACAGTATATCATCGAAATATCTCCGCCATGTCACCAGTTCCCCCCGGTCACATTATATGACCACACATAGAGATGTGCAAAGTGTTCCATATAAATATTGGCGTAACTCGGGGCGAACCTGGTGCCCATTAGTAGTTTTACAGGTAATAAAATGTTTGATCATATATGTTTTGCCTGTGACAAATGAAGTAAATGATTTGTGTGTCCTTTTGGTGTAATTGCAGCCTTTGCAACGGCCACATGTGTAAAAACCTTTCATGTTTGAAATTGTTAAGGGGATTGTGGGGGCCATACCCTTTATTAATGAGGGGGATAATTTTTGTTTAAAATTGTTACCTCTTCTGAAAGTAATTTGTGGATTGGGAGGTATAATCTTTTCCAAGATTTCCCATCATTTTGTAGAACATGCCAGTGTTTCTTAAAAATATTTTTAATCTGGTTATGTACAGAATTGTAAGTAGTGATGAATCTTGGAAATGATTGTTGGGTAGTTGATGCTAGTTTACTACTGTTTAATAGTTTATATCTATCCAAGTTCTTTACTTTTTGTCTATCTTGTTCTAGATCTTTGGCTTTATATCCTTTTTCCAGAAATCTCTTTTTTAACATTTGTGACTGTTCTTCATAATCCTCAATTCTATTACAATTATGTCTTATACGTTGGAATTGACCCTTTGGTATCGCTTTCAACCATGTAGAGTGATGTTGGCTATCATGTTTAATATATGTATTTACATCACATTTTTTAAAATGAGTTCTGGTGTGAATAGAAACATCCATTACTATAATGGATAGATCTAAAAAGGTAGCCTCGGTTTCATGTATTTCTGGAGTTAGTATGATGTTCATATCATTGTTATTTATCATGGAAACAAATGTTTGTAAGGGTTCTATTCCCCCCTCCCAAACACACAGTATATCATCGATATATCTCCGCCATGTCACCAGGTTCGCCCGGTCACGTTATATGTTTATTTATTATAAATGTTTTAATAATTTTATAAGGAACAATATTTACTGCACTGTCACTAGTAGTTGCTTTATTCATTGTAATGAGAAGAATAAGTTTTATGATTTTTATCACAGGTTATGGAAATTTAAATGATAGATATGTCTGTTTGTGATATAGATATTGGGTTACAATCAAACTAATTACTCACTTGTTTCTATAAAGAAAAAGTAAATTTCATTTCGCTATTTATAACATGTCTTTTATATTTAGGATTTCGTATAAAGAATTTATTGTGCAAATAATGTTATGCATTAAGAACAAATACTGTTCATTTGTTTATTCTATTCAATAGATGATCCTATATTTATGAACTATCCCTGGATATGAACATTATTCAAAACTTTTGCCCCTCTTCGTTCATATATGAATTTGGATCTGAAATGGAACCATCCTCAGTACATATCAGCCCACCTATGATAGGCTGGCGAAAACATGTGACGCTAAAAAGGATGGAATCCGGAACTCTCCACATAAAACAACAGCACACTCCGGATAGGCTGGGGAAAACACGTGATCCCAAATTGGACCTGAAACGGAACTCTTTACACTATACTTGATTGAGGACTTCCAACTATGGATTTTTTCTATTGGTTGTTTTACAATAGGGCTAATTTCATTGATCAATTATTATGTCCACACCGAACTATTGAGATATAAATAAAATTAAACAAAGGTAACGGCATAGTAAACATTATTACAACTTTCTTGCAATGATTTATCTATCTAGTTCGGGATGAACATAATATATATAAGATGTTTTATGCAATAATAATTGTTGTAATGATTCTGATCTCTGTGAGTCCAATTTCCTGTTGAACAGAAAATTGGAACAAAGCACACCTGTATTTAAACCGGATCTGAGAGTCACAGCTTATCAAAAAATTTTCAATTGTTTTAACTTGTTTTAAAAATTGCTCTTGACAAAGACGTTAACAGATGTTGAAACGCATAGATTCAATAAATATACTTTTTACTACATGGGAAGATTTTTTCTTCTTTTGCTGTGACAGCCGGAAACTTAATATTGACAAAGTAAGTTACTACTTATTTTTTTCATCGATTTTACCCAATGTTTATGGAGTTTTCATTTCACTCCCAGCTTTATTTAAATCATACTCAAACATCAAGAAAGGACATCTGAGGGAGATACTCCTAACAAGTGGACATTATGCAACTCAAGGAGTGAGTATACTGCACCATATTCACTGGGCTTTAACACATACAACAAGCCTTTTTCTCTTTATTATCAGAGATACCAGCGCCATCTACCATTGCTTCTAATATTTCACGATCCCTGGGGAGAGACTGAAAGAAGGCAGCGGTAATTTCCTATAAAAGGAGAGTATTAGTTCTAAGTCCATTTGTGACAGATATTTGTTTATTACCATCTGACATATTCTGTACACATTTATTTTCTGTATTGTATTATTTTTTCTCCCACATGGCTAAGAACACTCTTAATGATTTGAGGACAGCAAGACAGAATAAATATAATAATGCATTTAAAGAAAATCACCGGGAAACCTCTAATTGGGAAACAATTATAAATAAACTATATAAATTATATTTAAAAGAAACCAAAAAATGGTGGGAAATTACTTTTTTGAGTAGATATTTAAACGAAGGTATAGTACCTAGAGGTTTAAGAGTTTATAAAGTCCCTGCTTTTGGAACTAATGATAAAATCTTTATGGAAAAATGGAATGCAGCCTTACATAAGTGTTCAACTGAATTAGTGAGTTTACTATATGAGTCTCAGGAAATTAGTTTAAAAAATATAGAAAAAGAAATAATAGCTTTGGAAACTGAATTAGATATATTTTTATCAAACAAAGCATGTAGTGATAAATTTGAAGAAATTAAAAGTAAGGCTAAAGAACTAGATTAACAAATCGGGGATTCTAAATATAATAAATATCTTAGAGATAAAGAGGATTTCAATAATGGCACACAATATGTACACATCCAAGAGAACAATACAAATGAGCAAACAGTTTCTAAGACAACTGAACAAACAATACATACTCTTCACATATTAGAGGGAGACATCCTTCTAATATTAAACCATGGGAAAAAAATAAACCACACTTAGGAAATAGAGTACCTCAAGATCAAACACATAATAATAGAAATATTATAACTTATTCCAATCACTACGAACCCAGACATAGAGAAAATAGCTATGGAAGATACAATAGACCGATAAACAGAAGACAAGACAACACCAGAAATTATCACAATGTAAGGGGTCAAGACAACACCAGAAATTATCACAATGCAAGGGGTCAAGAAACTAACTATAAAAATTATTACAACAGGGATTATGATCATGACAGATCTCATCAAAACACCACACGCCCTTTTCCATCCGAGGTAAATCGAGACAGACACAAATCAGGTCCTCACCATACACCAAACAATTGGATACAGCAGAATGGATATGCTCCATTGGAGACAGACAGATCAATCATTTATCAGTCAAACAGGTCCAATCAAAAGAAAATGGAAAGGACACCAGATCTTATAGGGGAGGAAGAGGAGGTAGAGGAAAGACACAGAAGGCGGCGACAAATAGAAATGAGATACACAATTTATCATCTAAAACAATCACTGAAGAAGAAACAAAAGTTTTAACAAAAGGGCTTAAATTTGTACCTACACAAAGGGTTAACTCTTTCCAATTATTTATAGATGCACAAAAATTCATTAGAAATCTCACGATTAAACGTTTCTTTACAAAGAAAGAGACCATTAGCTATACTCCACCTGAATCTAACCCCAAAGCCAAATTTAAGAACTCCTCAAAGTTTTATCCAAGCCATTGTAAAGGTTCATGTATAGATGTGTTTGGCAAATTGATCTTAAAAGATATAGAGAATATACAAGATAAACCCAAATTCTATAATTTGACTAGATCAGAATCAGAAATGTTAAAAAGTCTAAATAAGAGGGAAGACATTGTCATTAAGGAGGCCGATAAAGGCGGCGGCATAGTGGTCATGGATAGGGAGTTCTATCTGAAAGAAGCTAACAGAATATTGTCTGATACAAATACTTATAAAGTTCCCAATTATCATCCAAAAAAAGAATTCAGTAAGGAATTATATGAAATGTTGATTCAAGCACGAGATAGAGAAATCATATCTGAGCAAGAATATAGTTTCTAACATAAAACAGACTCAAAAACCCCCAAATTTTTTTTTTTGCCAAAACTACATAAAGACCCTATTAATCCACCTGGACGTCCCATTATCAATGGGATTGATTCCTTAACATCTAATTTGTCAGCTTTTATTTATTTTTTGTTACAGCCTTATGCACGAAATTCTAAATCATATCTGAAAGACACTACTCATGTACTCAATATAATTAATCAAATTAAATGGGAACCCAACTTTCTTTGGGCCACTATGGATGTCACCTCTCTATACTCCATAATAGACCAAAAAAAAAGTACAGCGGCGGTCAGGTGGAAGTTAACTCAAGATTCCAATTTATCAGACTCCCTCCTAGAATTTATCATTATGGCCATTGAATTTATGTTAACACATAACTATTTTTGGTTTAACAATCAACATTATTTGGGGACTTCCGGTAGGCGGGCTTAATAGGCAGACGCATCTATGCTGAGCTCCGTGTCTGGGAGCGAAAACAGACTCAGGAACCCTAATTTTTATGCCTAGCCCCACACGCAAAGTTATTGTCGGGCTGTACAAGACTGCGCCGACCAACTTTCCGGAGTGTGCAGATCGCAACAACAGATCTAGCGACCGGGAGCCTAAAAAATAAAAGTGCCGCACCTCAGACTCGCGCCATCTTGGCTCACACGCCAACCACACGCAGAACAGAACAGCGGCCTGTTGGGTCATATCCCCTCACATTACCGACCAGGTACTAGCAACAGCTTTTGGCGGAGGTGTACCGGAGGAGTGCCGTTACGACGGAGGGTGAGGTGACTTACCACAGTAAAGGCTCTGACACCGGGAACGGTGAAAGGAGAAATCAGACAATCCACAGCACGTCAGAACTAGCGCTAACTGTTTCTGGGGCCAAGCAGATTCAGAATAGAGGGCTGACTAGATCTATGGAGAGAGCCGGCTGGAGGAATTAAGCTACCGATCCCAATCATAACATCAGGGGAGGTAGCGACACCCACGTGGCAGAGGCCTAACCGAACGGCATTATCCAGGTGAGCCACGCTGTCCTCTTTTACCTTTAATGCAAATAGGCCAGGCTGCCAAGATAAGATAGGAATATCCCACCTACTGAAGCTTAGGCAGTGTGGACTGCTCATACAGACACAGACCTCGGCCCCACAGACTTTGAAACTGTCAGAACCACGCAGCTCTCTGCTGTCTGAGTCAAGTTCTGCTTAAATTGAGGCCTATCACTCTCAGCCATTATAATGCCCTGCACTACACCTACAGCTATATGAATGGCAGGAACCCTGGGGCCACAACAGGGAAATTATAACCTATTATAATCTGCACCTCAGGCAAACCACCTTATTTTTACAAAAAGATTTGGAATCTATTATTCTGACTAGAACTGTAAACTAACACGGGCTTAGACCTGGCTGGTGACTCTATCCACTGAACTCTCTGCTCATTTGGCACGTTACTATACTAGAGCCTGACTGGAATAATAACATCATAGAAACGTGCACAAAAAACAGTCACATATGCAACAGCTCCCAGAATTTCAATGAAAGTAGATCAATATTTTCACAAAGTCTCATCCAAGCCATCAGCAGACATGTCACTCAGGGCAAAGAATGCTGAAAATAAAAAACAACACAAATTCGCAGCAGAAATTCACACAGAAGAACCAGCGCTAATAAACCAAGAGACACCATCTAGATTTGACCATAATGCCTTGTTACAGGAACTGAAATCCTTCTTCCTCCCTAAAATGGACTCATTGCAGACGGGAGTAGACACTCTTACATGTGAAGTGCGCCAATTCGCTGCTAGAATAAATGCGGCTGAAACTCGCATCTCAGACGTGGAGGAACTTGCAGCTGACACAACTATTAAACAACTAGTGAAGAAAACGCAAACTCTCCAAGACTGAGTAGATGATCTAGAGAATAGGAGTCGGCGCAACAATCTCCGCATAGTAGGAGTCCCAGAGTCCATCAAGGGCAAGGACCTACTAGAATTTGTGGCGCTGACCTTTCCTAAGCTTCTGGGACTACACCCTGACATCTTACCAATAGATGTGGAGAGGGCACACAGGATAGGCCCAGAGAGAGGTCTAGAACAGGCACAGAACAGGCCAAGGCAGGTCATATTCAAATGCCTAAATTTTCAAGAGAAACTTAAAATCTTAAGGGCCTACCGAGCCCGTAAAGAGACGCTTTTTGAAAACGCAAAACTCCTCCTCTTTCAGGATTACTCAATAGAGGTGACCAAACAAAGAAAAGAGTTTGCACCATTGTGTTCCATGCTACACGAACAGGGAAGGCAGGTAGCCTTGCTGTTTCCAGCGAAACTTAGGCTACAAACACCATACGGAACTAAATTTTTTCATTCACCACAAGCCTTGAAAAGCTTCCTAGCTACAGAACAACATCGTCCAGATTGATGATCCTGGTACAGCCTCTCCAGACTTTCTCTGTTCTGAGGATGGATGTCCTCTTGGATAACCCCATTGGGACTTTGAATGTCTAAGCAAAACTCTGTGTTCCATTATAATGGAAAAAATGATGGCCTAAGAGCCGTGAAGGTGGACTGGTACGGAGGGGGGTTGCTCCAACCCCCCAGGGTAATGTTGTACCACTTTACTGTGTTTTATGTTTACTGGTTATTGTTGTTTTTATGTTTAAATGATTATAAAGGTTTTAAAAAATGTTCTTTTCTAACAGTTCTGCTATACATGACAAAAGATGTGAAGATAAAAATGAAACATATAGATAGGTTGAGACTGTTTCAATTGTTGATGTTTAGGTTAAAAATAATTGAATTATACTTCTTAATGGTGTTTATCTATATGCTCATACTATACCATACACACATAGGCAGACTTGGTGGGGGGAGGATGATAATAAGTAGTGAATGTAGTCCAGCGCTAGATTAGCACGGGTAGAGTATTTAGTTAAATTCTATAATTCGAATATATTGTATTTTGTGATTGGATAAATGTTTAATGTATGTACTGCAATGTTGTTATTATATATTTATTGTAGGTAATCCTAAGTATTTATCAACATTCAGTTAATAAAAAAATATAAACAGGTATATACAACTGATATATATAAACTTGTTGTCTAATGTGAACTTCTTATCTATATATATAAAAACTAATAAAACATTTGTATAATTAGACAGAAATTTAATAACTTGTTAAAAGCATACATAAAATAAAAAGGGACGTCTCCCTTATAACATCGATTCCATCAGAGAAAACAATTGAATAACTGTAGTATATATTTCCGCTATTTGATAATCAGGTACCTGTTATATAGTGTAACAAATGATAATGTCCAGAAATTGGATTAAAAAAACTTAAAGATCCAAACGAGATGACCTCCCCGCTATTGTGGCGGGTGTGTGTTACCGGTCCGTTAGTGAGAGACTGGTATTTAAAAATATGTCATGTGACTTTTCCTACGTCACACTTGTGATCGTAGCTGTTTCAATATAGTTGTAATGTAACCAGTGATCCTTGATATTCTGTCAAGTGCTTATTATGTTGCAATTTTTTAAAAATTTAATCTGTATGTGTATCAGAAGGTGTATTCCCCTATTCCGTGTGTAATTAGGGAGTCTTGGGGGAGATTGCAACTTACTCTGGTCTCTTGGCACACCTGATTTCTCTTTTAATGTGGTCTTTGCGGTCACATTCAGTGACTTGGATGTTAAACTTTGCGGTCACGTGCAGTGACTATAATGCAATCCTCGCAGTGTGGACTTGGCGGTCACTTGTAGTGGTGGGAATTGAACTCGTGACCTTTAGGGTAAGAGAGGGAGATCTTAACCATTAGGCTATGTGTATCTCACTTTCTCTGTTAGCTTAGTGGACTTGGCGGTCACTTGTAGTGACTGTAATTAGGTCTTTGCGGTCACGGAGGTGACTAGTGGTGGGGTCTTTGCGGTCACAAGTGGTGACTAGGAGTAGAATCTTTAGCGGACATCAGTGATGTTATACAGCAAGGTCTTTGCAGTCACAGATTGTGACTTGCATGTATTAACTTGCGGTTGTATCTTTGCGGTCACAGATTGTGACTTAAAAGTGGTCTTTGCGGTCACTAACAGTGGTGACTTAGAGGAAATCTTTGCGGTCACTAGTAGTGACTAACAGAATGATCTGTATCGTTGGAGATCAAAGTAAAACTTGGCAATCTCTCTGTGCAACTTAGTAGAGCTGATTAGAAACAAATGCAGGTTGTAACAACGTCCAGCTGCAATGTTGCAGGAGGTAATCAGCAAAGGAAGTCTTGTAGTAGTTTTCTTTCCTTTCTTGGCAATTATAACAGCAATCAAAATAAAAACATAAAGTGCAGAGTGACAACAGTGTCAAGGTCAATGCGTTTCGCCCTTAGGCTTTATCAAGACACTTTTAAGTCACAATCTGTGACCGCAAAGATACAACCGCAAGTTAATACATGCAAGTCACAATCTGTGACTGCAAAGACCTTGCTGTATAACATCACTGATGTCCGCTAAAGATTCTACTCCTAGTCACCACTTGTGACCGCAAAGACCCCACCACTAGTCACCTCCGTGACCGCAAAGACCTAATTACAGTCACTACAAGTGACCGCCAAGTCCACTAAGCTAACAGAGAAAGTGAGATACACATAGCCTAATGGTTAAGATCTCCCTCTCTTACCCTAAAGGTCACGAGTTCAATTCCCACCACTACAAGTGACCGCCAAGTCCACACTGCGAGGATTGCATTATAGTCACTGCACGTGACCGCAAAGTTTAACATCCAAGTCACTGAATGTGACCGCAAAGACCACATTAAAAGAGAAATCAGGTGTGCCAAGAGACCAGAGTAAGTTGCAATCTCCCCCAAGACTCCCTAATTACACACGGAATAGGGGAATACACCTTCTGATACACATACAGATTAAATTTTTAAAAAATTGCAACATAATAAGCACTTGACAGAATATCAAGGATCACTGGTTACATTACAACTATATTGAAACAGCTACGATCACAAGTGTGACGTAGGAAAAGTCACATGACATATTTTTAAATACCAGTCTCTCACTAACGGACCGGTAACACACACCCGCCACAATAGCGGGGAGGTCATCTCGTTTGGATCTTTAAGTTTTTTTAATCCAATTTCTGGACATTATCATTTGTTACACTATATAACAGGTACCTGATTATCAAATAGCGGAAATATATACTACAGTTATTCAATTGTTTTCTCTGATGGAATCGATGTTATAAGGGAGACGTCCCTTTTTATTTTATGTATGCTTTTAACAAGTTATTAAATTTCTGTCTAATTATACAAATGTTTTATTAGTTTTTATATATATAGATAAGAAGTTCACATTAGACAACAAGTTTATATATATCAGTTGTATATACCTGTTTATATTTTTTTATTAACTGAATGTTGATAAATACTTAGGATTACCTACAATAAATATATAATAACAACATTGCAGTACATACATTAAACATTTATCCAATCACAAAATACAATATATTCGAATTATAGAATTTAACTAAATACTCTACCCGTGCTAATCTAGCGCTGGACTACATTCACTACATATCAACCACTGTTTTCTTAGAGGGGAATACATTAGTCTAGCAGGGTCAATTCTCCAGCGCCTCATCTTTCTCACTACGAGGATGATAATAACCCACACCACAACTCAAACAACCAAAGGATATAACAGGCGACACCACGTAGCACGGAGAGAGAAGCTGCAACATTCGATAGTAAGGAGAAATCCCCTTCTCCAAAGTTCAGGGGTCCACAAGTATTGTTGTATTGCTTACCAGCGACAACTTAGGGCAAATATACCATCACAGGCACCTTGTACAAAAAACATTGTTGAACTACCATCAAGCCCAAGTGCTGGGGGGGGGGGGGGGGGAGGGTATAGACATAGACACAAGCATGAATCAGAATTTGGAAGAGATCTAGAGACCGTACACAATAGACCAAATAATCCCCCAAAGTTAGGTCTAGACATAAATAACCATCTACAGGGAAGTAAGGAAAATGATGCATTAGTAGATGGAGTGACGGGCGGAAGAGAGGGAACCCCCCTGGGAATCGCACTTATAATCTATCGGGAGGGGGAGAGGAGGCAGAGGGAGGAAAGACAGGTTGGATCTGAGATAATACTATACTGTAAAATGTGCTGCATTGTGTTTGGATTGTTATACTGCCTTGTGCTTTCTCCCACATCATGGTTTTTCTTTTTTTCTTTTTTTTTTTTTTAATGCTATTCGTGTGCTGTTTGTGCCCCTTTGTCTCTCTACCGCCTCACGTCTCTTCCCCCTTTTTTTTTTCTCTCATACTAAATAGCTCTAACTTACAAAGATGTCACTTAGAATTACAACTTGGAATGTAGGGGGCCTCAACACACCTATCAAACGTAAAGCAATATACTTAATCATCTTAAAAAACTAGGTACTGGCATTGCAATGCTACAGGAAACACACCTCACTGACATAGAACACCAAAAGTTACGCAGAGAATGGGTGAATCAGGTTGTTTTTCTATCGCACACCAGGGCTAGCAGAGGGTTGGCAGTACTGTTTGGGAAAAAATTGACAGTCAATATACAAAATACCTATCTAGACCATAACTCCAGATACATGATAGTGGAAGCGACAGTAGACTCAGTAGACTATGTTTTCTGCAACATATATGCACCTAACCATAGAGATCCCAAATTTTGGGAGGACCTGATAAAACACTTAGCACCTCACTGGGGATCCAGATTGATAATTGGAGGGGACTTTAATATCTCCCCGACTCATACACTCGATAGACAATGGCTAGAGCCTTTAGAAATTAGAGACCCCAAAACAAACTATAAGGCGAAATACAAAATGAAAATATTCAAAATGTTCGATACAGATATCGGCACCAGTGATATCTGGAGACTACGGAACCCAGAAGGCAAGGAATTTACATGCTTATCAAAAGCCAAGCACACACTATCTAGGATAGACATTTTTCTAATAGACAACAAACTAATCGACCGTGTCCTGGACTGCAAAATTCACGACATATTGATATCAGACCACGCACCAGTAACACTGACGTTGAGAACTAGTGGACAACACACCAACAGAAACACACTCCACTTCCCCACCTACTTGATGAAATCGGAATCCTTCATCAAGTTCCTGCAGCATTCATGGACAGACTATGCAACAGACAACGCTATCCACACAGACAACATTACACTTTTCTGGGAAGCAGCTAAAACAGTATTGGCAGGTAACATTATCTCATATGCAGCTAAGGTGAAACATAAGACACAACTCAGACATAGAATCCTACAGAAGCAGCTGGCACAAGCCTATCACCTTTATCTTCAGACTAATTCAAAAACTACCTACAAGAGTTACATATCAGCAAAAGCCGAGCTAGATACATTCACAAAACATCAGGCTGCATCGGGCTTATTAAAAACGGCGGGCAAACTTTATAGATTCGGAAACCGAGCGGGAAAGTTGCTCGCCACACTAACTAAGGCACCAACAGCAAAGGTTGGTGTTGCCGCCCTGCGCTGGAAAGGCAGATCATACACCACCTCACAGGACATAGTGAGATGTTTTGAACAATATTATGGGCACCTGTACACGAAACAGGCTCCAGCACCTAGAGAATTGATGACTCAATTCTGGGATTCGATCAAACTTCCGAAGATCTCCTCAGACCAATTAGATAGTCTGAACGCCCCGATCACACATGAGGAGCTATCTAACACTCTAAAAAGCTTACCCTTGGGCAAGACACCTGGCCCTGATGGCCTACCATCAGAATTTTATAGGGCTCTCCAGCCACAACTGACTGCCACCCTCACTAAATTGTTCAATTCCCTTTTACAAACAGATTTACGTCCCTCTAGAGAATTCATGACGGCGAACATTACACTTATACCCAAACCAGGCAAGGATCACTCCTTGCCTGAATCTTATAGGCCCATTTCTCTCTTGAATGTGGACTATAAGCTGTTCACAAAACTACTAGCAAAAAGGCTCAAGACCATACTGCCAGATCTGATCCACCCAGACCAGACTGGCTTTATATTTAAACGAACGTCAGTGGTAAACCTCCGCAGAGTATTTATTACAGGTGGTGGACCACTATTGGAGACAGGGGAAGGGAAATCAGACAAAAGCCGCCCCGGAGGCCTTCCTGCTGTCCTTGGATGCAGAGAAGGCCTTCGACAGGGTGGAGTGGCCCCATCTGATGGAATCGCTGCATAGATTTGGATTCGAAGGCCACTTTTTAGGTATACTGGGCAAAATCTATAACTCACCAGTGGCAAGGGTCCTATCCAATGGCCTATTTTCAGGGGACTTCCTCCTCCAAAGGGGCACCAGACAGGGATGTCCCCTCTCCTCACTATTGTTCAATCTAGCCCTGGAGCCTTTGGCCTCAAAACTCAGAGGAGTGTTCCCGGGCATTACCATCAAGGGTGTCCCTCTCCACCTGGCACTATATGCGGACGACATGTTGTTGTTTGTAGATTCCCCAAGAACACATATCCCGATCATACTCCAGACGATAGAAGAGTTTGGCTCCTTATCGGGGTACAAAATAAATACCGCCAAATCAGAGGTCCTGTGGCTCAGGAAACATCAGCACACCACTCATGACTTCCCGTTTGTGGAAACAACGGAAAGTCTTCTTTATCTAGGCATACACCTGCATAGAGACCCGGCAAAAATGTATAAATTAAATTTATCCAACAAATGTGTGCAACTATCCGCCCAACTGTCAAACTGGCTTAACCTCCCCTTGGGTCTATCGGGTAGAGTTCACTTGATTAAGATGACGATCCTACCCAAAATATTATACCCAATGCACATGCTACCATTTCTCTTGACTAATGCGGATACACGCCTCTTATCTAGGGCAATATCACGATTTATCTGGAAAAAAAGGGAAACCGTGAATAGCGATGGAAAAATTACAACTTCCTTATTCCGCGGGGGGACTAGCCCTTCCAAATTTAAAGCTATATAACTGGGCAGCGCTAGCTAGGATGTTAATAGACTGGCAGTTAGATACAGCCCATTTTGGGGATGATAAACTTGAGAGAGCGATAGTAGCCCCCATCTCACTGGCATATCTTCCCTATGGGAATGGAAGAACCCTCCCCATTGAAATTCTCACTAATGTGACTTACAGAGACCCGCTAAGGGCCTGGCACAAAATTCATAAATATTTAAAGACTGATTCCCCCTCGCCCAGGTTTATCCCGGTATTGGGTAACCCGGACTTCCCGGCTGGCATGGATCAGGAACCCTTCCGAATATGGGAGGGAATGGGACTAAAGGTACTGGGAGACACACTAGACCCACTGTTACATACAGTTAGATCTTTCCAGGATCTCAAAACCAGATTCCACGTCCCAAATGGACATTTTTATGCCTATTTGCAGCTGAGACACTATGTGGGCTCACTGCAGTCTTCCAATGAAAGATTTTGGGAGGCTTCGCCTTTTGCAATAGCACAAACTCTGTTCCGGGCGGGATCATTCTCGCTGTCCCATATTTACAAATGCCTGATACAGCAAAACGAATCTATGATCCTAACAAAATTATTGTCGACATGTATCCACCTTTATGGTGGAGCCCACGATACAAGATGTCAAAGAAAGCCTGGAAAAAACCAGACAGGCAACATTAGCGGTGTCACAAAGGGAAACACAAGTTAGAGTCTTACATATGGACTATATCACACCACATAGACTATCTAAGTGGGACAAAGAAATCCCAGACCACTGTATTAAATGCAGACTACCAGCCCCGTCGTTACATCATTACTTTTACACTTGCCCGAAGGTCAGGAAGTTCTGGGGGCAATGTCAATACTGGTTGAAACTCACACTTAAAATAGAAATTGACCTCACTGAGACAGAAATTTTCCTGTTCAAATGGGACGACAGACATAAAAAACTACATAAATTCCTCACTTTATACACAATTCTTGCCAGACAGTGCATTCTTAAGAGATGTACTGTTCGTCAAGCACCGACAATGGCACAATTGAAACATTTACTACTCAAGCAACTTTTTGTGGAACAATACGACGCTAGACTTGACACAAAAACCAGACTACGCCCCTTTCTTAAAAAATGGAAAATATACATCGATACACTAGATTCATCTACACAGAATCAGATATTTAAACCATTTGCACACCTAGAAACCATGCTGCAGATTGACATAGGGGAGGGGAGACACTCCACAGTGGGGACAGAACAAGATGGAGACTTCTCGGAAGTAATGTTGTTTTGAGCTTACAATAACAATATACCAACAAAACAAAGGTCCATTTACATAATGGATTTTTTTTTTCTCTCCTTCTTCCCCCTCTCTGTGTGTGTCTTCTTTCCGCCCCCCCCCCTTTTCCCCCGCCTCCCCCCGCGCTGAGTTTGTAGCCAAGAACACCATAGAAACCACTGTTAAAGGTCTAGGTTCACATTGTAAATAGTTATTAAAAAATTATTTGTTTATGTTTGCTTTAAATTTTGAAAATTTATGAAGGAACGAAGCATATATACAACAACACATACTAGAGAGAAGGACTTTACTCTCAGAACATGCCACCCCAAACAATGTTATTTTATCCCGAAATATGATATAAATTGTGTTAAGCCAAATGCACTGTATTCTGTAACAGGAATTGCATAAGATTATTGTAAATGCTTTGTTTCCTTTTTAATAAAGAGAATTTTAAAAAAAAAACAATCAACATTATTTACAAATTTGCGGCACCGCCATGGGCACCAGGTTCGCCCCGAGTTACGCCAATATTTATATGGAACACTTTGCACATCTCTATGTGTGGTCATATAATGTGACCGGGGGGAACTGTTGACATGGCGGAGATATTTCGATGATATACTGTATGTTTGGGAGGGGGGAATAGAACCCTTACAAACATTTGTTTCCATGATAAATAACAATGATATGAACATCATACTAACTCCTGAAATACATGAAACCGAGGCTACCTTTTTAGATCTATCCATTATAGTAATGGATGGTTCTATTCACACCAGAACTCATTTTAAAAAATCTGATGCAAATACATATATTAAACATGATAGCCAACATCACCCTACATGGTTGAAAGCTATAGCAAAGGGTCAATTCCAACGTATAAGACGTAATTGTAATAGAATTGAGGATTATGAAGAAAAGTCACAAATGTTAAGAAAGAGATTTCTGGAAAAAGGATATAAAGCCAAAGATCTAGAACAAGATAGACAAAAAGTAAAGAACTTGGATAGAAATAAACTATTAAACAGTAGTAAACCAACATCAACTAGCCAACAATCATTTCCAAGATTCATCACTACTTACAATTCTGGACATAACCAGATTAAAAATATTTTTAAGAAACACTGGCATGTTCTACAAAATGTTGAAACCTCCCAATCCACAAATTACTTTCAGAAGAGACAACAATTTTAAACAAAAATTATCCCCCTCATTAATAAAGGGTATGGCCCCCACAATCCCCTTAACAATCTCAAACTTTAAAGGTTTTTACACATGCGGCCGTTGCAAAGGCTGCAATTACACCAAAAGGACACACAAATCATTTACTTCATTTGTCACAGGCAAAACATATATGATCAAACATTTTATTACCTGTAAAACTACTAATGTTATATATTTGCTTCAATGTAATTGTAAGGTTCAATACTTAGGCCAAACAACAAGGTTTCTGAAAACACGTATTCTGGAACATCTCAATAAAATAGATAAAAAACACGATGACCATGGAGTACCCCTCCATTGCAACACTTGCCATAAATTTGATAAAAATAATTTTCTTTGGGTAGGAATAGAAAAGGTATCCACACATTGGAGAGGAGGACAAATAGAACATGAACTAGACAAAAGAGAACTCTGGTTGATACACACCCTGAGAACCTATAATCATTGGGGTCTTAATAAGGACATCAGAATAGCAGCTTTTGTCTAATACATACACTTATTCATTTCAGATACAGATAAATAATTATTGTTCATTTATTAGACTAATACACTAAGTGTAATAGAGAGTTTTGATACACAAGTCACATTATAATATTACTTAGATTGTAAGCCTATGGGCCCAGCTGTTTACAGATCGCTTCATAAGAGCTGACTACAACAGTGAAACTCTCGGCAGGGCCCTCTACCCACTTGACACCTACAAAAGCTATCCTGTACACCGACTATGTTTACAGCGCTGCAGAATCTGTTGGCGCTCTACAAATACCTGATAATAATAATAATAATAATAATACTTTAAATTTTTAATATATGAGCCTACGATGCTCCACAACACACTGTCACTTTAATCTTCATCTTGTTTTAGAATATAATAAGCTCCAATATATATAGCAAATTTGAGCATTGTTGCTTTAATAATGCACGGTCACTTTAAATTGTGGTTTTCAATAAATAGTGAAGAATAAACACAATTATATCCTTATTTATTTAAATATAGACATATTTATTTTCACCAACACTGAATACACATAACTAATTCCTATCCTATGTTCATTTATTATAAATGTTTTAATAATTTTATAAGGAATAATATTTACTGCACTGTCACTAGTAGTTGCTTTATTCATTGTAATGAGAAGAATTCATTATTCTTTTCAATAGATGATCCTATATTTATGAACTATCCCTGGATATGAACATTATTCGAAACTTTTGCCCCTCTTCGTTCATATATGAATTTGGATCCGAAATGGAACCGTCCTCAGTACATACCAGCCCACCTATGATAGGCTGGCGAAAACATGTGACGCTAAAAAGGATGGAATCCGGAACTCTCCGCATAAAACAACAGCACACTCCGGATAGGCTGGGGAAAACACGTGATCCCAAATCGGACCTGAAACGGAACTCTTTACACCATACTACTCGATTGAGGACTTCCAACTATGGATTTTTTCTATTGGTTGTTTTGCAATAGGGCTAATTTCATTAGTCAATTATTATGTCCACACCGAACTATTGAAATATAAATAAAATTAAACAAAGGTAACGGCATAGTAAACATTATTACAATTTTCTTGCAATGATTTATCTATCTAGTTCGGGATGAACATAATATATATAAGATGTTTTATGCAATAATAATTGTTGTAATGATTCTGATCTCTGTGAGTCCAATTTCCTGTTGAACAGGAAATTGGAAGAAAGCACACCTGTATTTAAACCGGCTCTGAGAGTCACAGCTTATCAAAATGTTTTCAATTGTTTTAACTTGTTTTAAAAATTGCTCTTGACAAAGACGTTAACAGACGTTGAAACGCGTAGAGCCAATAAAACTACATGGGAAGATTTTTTCTTCTTTTGCTGTGACAGCCGGAAACTTAATATTGATGAAGTAAGTTACTACTTATTTTTTTCATCGATTTTACACACTGTTTATGGAGTTTTCATTTCACTCCCAGCTTTATTGAAATCATACTCAAACATCAAGAAAGGACATTTGAGGGAGATACTCCTAACAAGTGGACATTATGCAACTCAAGGAGTGAGTATACTGCACCATATTTACTGGGCTTTAACACATACAACAAGCCTTTTTCTCTTTATTATCAGAGAAATCCACATTTTCCAGAGACCAGCGCCATCTACCATTGCTTCTAGGACAACGTATGCTGTCAGCATTTGGCGATGTCGAGCGGAATCATGTCTGCTCGACTTTTTTTTTTTAATTCTTTTTATTAGAGAGTTACAGGTACAATGAGTTAGATGCATACATTGACATACCAGATCACAGCGACATTACATTTCATATCGTGAATTAAGCACAACATGTTGAATATCGATACAACGTCATTACTGATACAGTCGTTATCAGAGAATACAAAGAGGGTTAACAGCTCATTTTCATAACGTATGGCACATATGTAATCTGCTAGCTTACGATTAGAACAGTGTTATAATATGGATCAATCCATGCAGTAAGGGCTATATCAACATCAGCTGATTGTTATCTCCCACTGCACCTGCGCCTCTTAATTTTTTTTATATTAGTTTAAACAACACAACATATAACAAAACAATAACATAAGACTCACTAAACTAAACGTATAAACTAAAATTAAATCACCCCAGTCCCAAGTATTTTTAGAGGCATGTGAATAACTGTCTAATAGAAGATAGACGTGTTGATATATTAATATAATCCCCAGGTGAGCATAAATGGAAGACACCCGTAGAAGAGCTTGTTTTCTCAGTGGGTTAAGAGATGCTCCAGCAGATATATACCTGTATCACATATTGAATTTAGGGATTAAAAAGGTATTATTTCAGGCATTCCAAAGGGGTTTAAAAGAGGCAAAACCTAGAGGGACATTAGAGTACCAAGGTAAAGCCCAATTGAGCTGGAAACGTATAGGTTTGCCTCTGAGCTTAGTATGAGGAGCTGGGTTACTATATAAACAGCGCTTTTCTGTAATACCTTCAATATGTAAAGGGACCTGTATAAGTATAGCCAACTTTAGTTAGTATGCTATATGTTTTGATAAATCTCTGGGAGAGCACTCACAATGCAGTCCCATATAGATGCAGCCTGTCAAGATTGCGGAACATTTATAGGAGTTAATGATGAATTAGTAGTTAGGAGAGATTGGATTTAAAAGGTAGGATTTTATAGGTAAGACTATATATAGTATATTTAATTTGGGCTGGAGCACTAATGAATTACTAGCAGGTTATGTTTCACAGAGTTCAGCCCCCGTCTCCCTCAGCTTATTCAGTTTACATCCTGTACAGTACACTTATGCAATTAACCTAGAATGAGCCAGAAAATTAGGAGCTGTTATAACCCATTGGTATTTAGAATACGTAAAGATACAGAGGCCATATTTCAAGTAAAACTCTTAGCACCATGTATTCAGGGGAGCTGTGTAGGGATCAAACAGAACTTAGAGTGTTGCAGTATGTCCAACAAAAAAGAACATTTCTAAAACTATCTAGTTGCAAGGTTTCGCCTATTCATAAACATGTCTGCTGGCGAGTATAAGACAATTGACAACATTGCATATGAACTGTTTCTGCTACGGTGTGTTCAATTGCCCTAATCTAAAAAAAAAAAAAAAAAAAAAAAAAAAAAGCATATAATAAGTTGTGACAGGAAGATTGCAGTGGAACGACCCCAACCTAATACAATTATTGCAACTTACCAAGCGTAGGAGAACATTTGTTATAGGGAACAAATCAGTTTAAATTTGCTAAAGACCCATAAGATGAACCAAGTAAGCATATCAATAAAAATACACCGCATATTTGCATACTAGATGGTTTCCGTCTCTGCCTGTCATAATTACCACCCTGTGAGAATAGGTTAGTGTTACTAGCAATCATAGCTTATGTCTAATCTTAGGCAATCTGCCACTGTAGTTTTATGTGTAGAGTAGAATAACTAGTATTTTCTGTGTCCTGGGTCAAGGGCAATCCAGTTGTTGCATGATAAAACAATGCTTTTAGTTGAATAAACATATGTAGTTGCGGTAACATAAAATATATGTGATTTGTGGAGCCTGTTTGAGCCTGTCACAATAAAGGGCGGAGCGTATATAATAACTATCAAAACTAACTAAAACCTAGACAACCACAATAACAAATAATAATAATAATATCTATGATATATTAAGCAGGATGGTGTGTATGTGCTGCAAACTAGTTATCACTGGGGGAGTGTTGACTTGGATCGGAAAGCGTACGCAATCCAGCAATGAGCTCAGTGTTGAACAAAATAAGCAGACACATAAGTGTTATGAGACTCAAATAAATGGTATGGGCATGATTGAGTCCTTTCTTAGCTGGGTGGGGATATCTGATGGTTCACGAGTCCAAAGCAAGGCAGTAATTAAACAAATAAACCACTGAAAGTGAGTCCCAGATGGCAATCATAACTATAGAGTGAGTACATCGCTATGGACATGTAGCCCAGACTTTTGACCAAATATTCAGGGCCAGAGAACAAACCCTTAAGAGGAGAAGACTAGTTCAGCCAATTCCTGTTTCCAAGCGGTACTCACGTCGCCACCTCCAGTCCGCAGCAATAATATCACAACATTCCGGATCAGCCCCCAGCAGTCTAAATGTATACCAAATAATTCCAAGTTGAGCGGCACATCGGGCAGACATAATTTTGAATAGTTTTGAGTACTAGTCCAGTCGGTCTCCACCATCAGCGATGGGGAGATATTGTATGCTGAAGGTGTTACTAGGTAGATTTCCAGGATCGACGGCACAATAGGGAGCCTTCTCCCTGTTGCTTGATCCGGCTGAGATTAGCGCCAGCGCAGGTGGCAAGGGCAGTAGTGTGTCTGCGGGAGGTTCCCAAGTCTTCAGCGTCTCTGCTGGGGCTCCAACTTGCGGAAAAGCCGATTTTGCAAAGCCTCCCACTATCTCATGTGGGTGAGATTTAGCATCATTAGTAATGTTTTGCGAAACATGTCCACAACGGTTTGTGACATTACTTTCCAGCAGGGGAGATTGTTTCTTTGATTTTATTTCTGCGCAGACATCTGTGCAGGCGGTTAAAAGGTGATCCAGTTTAGGTGTAAAAATGGCATTAAGTTCAGCGATTATCTGAGTGGCCGTGTCCAGTTTACCAGTGGTAAAAGTTTCCATTGTGAAGGGGTAACTATGTACACCTTGGCGGTAAAAATTTTTGATTTTGCCAAGGGATGTCTGGATGGGTAAGTATATGGTCACTTATTTCCAAAGTGCACGGAGCCTCAGGATTCAGTGGCCATCTTTACACACCGCCTACCGGAAGTCATATCTGCTCGACTTTTAATAAATGAACCCCTAAAACTTTACACTCATTTTATCAATATTTAAACAGCTAATAAAACTTTAACACATACATCTTATTCTCAAACTAACATTTTCTTTGAATGCATCATTCTGTCATTTATTTAGTGTTTAATGTCCTTTTAATTACAATTATTCCTTTAAAGGGGCATTCTACACTTTAGTCATCTTAAAGTCTTACCTTAGATTAAGCTGCAAATATCCTCCTGCACCCCTTTCTCTATGATGCAGTAGGAACAGTAAAAAAGTTACTTTAAAATGACTATTGCTTCTGGCCAGTTTGAAATGGCTGCCAAGCTCTGCCCACTGATGACATCACAATCTGGGCGGCATCTAGGCACTCTGCTGAATAGCATTGACAGTCTGTTGAATCCAACTAGTGAGTCTTTTGTGATTGGATGCCATATGCAGCCTAGATCATGCAGTCATCAGTGGGCAGAGCTTGACAGCCATTTCAAACTGGCCAGAAACAATATTAATTTTAAAATAACTTTTTTGCTGTTCCTACTATATGATATAGACGGGGTGCATGAGGCTACTTGCCGTTTAATCTAAGGTAAGACCTTAAGATGACTAAGATGTAGACTGTCCCTTTAACTTGCTGTACATTTTATAGGAATCTATATAGTGAAATATACAGGGTGCTCACTATCATTCCTGCATCCAGCCACACCCCAAGCCACCCCTACTCTGCCTACAACACACACTAACTCTTATCCAGAGCCCACTGTGATTTGACATCAGGTCATGTACACCTGACCCTCCAATTAGTTAGTGTTCCAGTCCCAAATACTGCACAGAAATTGTTACTAGGTATGAACTGGTGACATTGATCATTTTGTGTGTTTGAAATAGGAATGTGAACACCATTTTGAATGGGTACATAAGCCATTGGGATGCTTTGCAAAGAGAAAGTAATATGAAATGTGCTAGCAGATGTGTTTTAAAATTGAGGTTAAAAGTATTAGTGTAATATAGCCTTTTAGGCTGACATATACGTTTAATGTTTTCAGCTTAGCAGTTCTATTTAAAAGGATACACACAGCAGTATGTTATTGCACAGTGCACAAACTGGTACATAACTCCTTAAGCTAATGCCTTTGATCTGTAATGAATGAGCTGACAGATGATCAATACTGACAGGAAGAAGATATCCTTTAGCCAGCTAGCTTATGAAATAGCTTCTCCAGCCACTCTCCTTGTTCCGATTCATTTCCTTTCTATCTTCCCCAAATAATCCATTTCTATTGAGCTTGCAGTGTGAAATGCATTTGTTGTAACAGTCTCAAAGAAAAAAAAATACATTAACACCACTAAGTACCTAATTTCCTGGAACACGCAAATAGAGTAATATATACAGTAACGCAAAATGAGGGAGGACGCAAATTATTTGCATAAATCCTGCTGCCTTTGTAGAAAAATGCAGATTTTCATTCAGATTCACATATGTGGTGTGTGTTGTTTAAAGGGACAATGAACCCATTTTTTTCTTTCATGATTCAGATAGAGCATACAATTTTAAGCAACTTTCTAATTTACTCCTATTATCAATGTTCTTAGTTCTCTTTGTATCTTTATTTAAAAAAGCAGTAATGTAAACTTACGAGCTACCCAGGTGCTGACCCAAAGATGGGCCGGCTCAAAAAAATTAATAATAGGAGTAAAATAGAACGTTGCTTAAAATTGCATGCTCTATCTAAATCAAAGAAAAAAAAATTGGGTTCAGTAACCCTTTAATAAAGAGTCCTGCAGAATTGATTTTATTGAAATGTAGTTTTAATTTCTGTTAATATGTTATATAATACTGAACACTCAGTGTTTGTAATAAGTACACTAAAGCTAAATTATGTTGGGTTGATGTACAAGCTGAGTATTTTGGGGCAAGAAATAGGTAAACATGAGAATCTGGTTATGTTTAGACAAGTGCTATTGTTGGAATAAATTATGAGAAATGCTATAGTTAGAACAGGTTTAAGGTAGAATCGAGCCAGTAATTTTTGGTATATATTTATGCTAGTAGTATGGGTAGAGAAAGTATAGCGTATGTTCGGCTTGTGATAGCGGTCTGCACTGCAAATAATCAATTTTTCCAGCCTCCAATTCTTTTTTTCTAAGAAATTCATTTCTTAGGCAGGGTCCATAAGTATAACAAACAATACCAACAACGTTTCATACCTGCAATGGGTTCTTAGTCATGTCATTGGCTGGAGGTTGGAAAAATGTATTATTTGCAGTGCAGTTGAGACCTTGCTAGTCTCTTTCCGTGCCCCACTCTGGAGAGTGTGCTTTCTTCCCCCACGGATTATACTGATAGCGGTCTGCACTCAGGTGAGTAGTTTTTGTAGATTATAGGTTTAGGGCAGGGTAGGGCTGATGCCATAAGTGTTGAGGATAATATATTAAAGGGACACTAAACCCAAAAATTTTCTTTCATGATTCAAGTAGAGAATACAATTTTAAACATCATTCCAATTTACTTCTATTATCTAATTTGCTTCATTCTTTAGATATCCTTTATTGAAGAAATAGCAATGCACATGGGGGAGCCAATCACACGAGGCAACTATGTGCAACAACCAATCAGCAGCTACTGAGCCTATCTAGATATGCTTTTCAGCAAAGCATGTCAAGAGAATTAAGCAAATTAGATAATAGAAGTAAATTAGAAAGTTGTTTAAAACTGCATACCCTTTCTAAATCACAAAAGAAAAAATGTGGGTTTCATGTCCCTTTAAAGGGATAGAAAGGTAACAAATGAAATGTGCATGGGTGTGTTACAATTTGAAATAGAAGCATTTTTTGCAATATACTTTCATTATCACTTTTAGTAAAAGTTATTACTGTTTTTCTGTGCGGGCCTGTACACCAGTATGCAAACACCACACCTGGTCAGAGATCTGGCAGTGGTGCGTATTAATTCTAAAGACTTAATTTGTGTCATACACACTGCTGACTCCCTGTGGTGTTTGAATATGGGTGCATGAGTCTTCACAGGATATGTGCGTAATAACTTTTACTAGAAGCATTTATGTTAATGAAATTTTTTTTTTGCAAAAATGCTTAGATTTTAAATTCAAAAGCACCCATGCGCATTTCATTTTTGACATTTCTATCCCTTTAAGGGACTTATCAGCGCTTGGAAAATTTTCTCATTTTCTATTGGTCCATAAATAAATGACCTCAACAAGAATTATATACAATAATAGATAAAGTATTGCCTACTAAACATAACAACCCACCTGTGGACTCCTACTGGAAAAAATGACTATAGCACAATACTAACCCTACTCTGTATTCTTTTTTCTAGGTATTTGTCTAGTCTCTCCTATAAAATGATTGTATCCAAAAACGGATATACTAAATCTTAGACATGTGCACGTCTGAAAATTTAGATTCGTATAGATTCAGTATTTTTTAATTTCATTTTGTGGCATTCGGATTGATTCATTATATCAGTCGTTCATTTCAGATGCATTCGGATTGATTTGTTATAGCAGTCATTTGTTTTGGATGCATTCGGAAGTTCGTTATGTTTGGATTAATTTGTTATGTTATGTTCGGTTGATTCGGATGGTTCCAACTAACACAAAAGGAATTATAATATATCTCTATTCGTTTTTTTATAATAAATATGGAACGGCAAAGGAATTGTGATTAGTCCAGAGAGTCAGACTATCGCGCCATGGCCATTCGAATAAAACTAATTAATTTGAATGTTTTGTTACAAATTAATTTGGATTAGTTTAGTTTCGTTACTAGGGGGATGTCACCAAATCTCAGAATCACCAGAATTTCGTCTGAATTTTGATTCGGAACGAAACAAGTTGCACATGTCTACTAAATCTCTGCGTTTCTTTAGTTTCCTTGATAGGTGTCTGTGAAAGTCATATTTGTATTAGCTTCATTTTTCTGAACATATAAATAAGTCTAATATGCATGATTCTTAATTTAATTTTTTTTATTTTATTGAGGTATCATCATCAAACGTTACATAAGAATGCAATGCTTCAGTTAAATTCTACTAGCAAGTTAACCACTTCTCTGATCTGATACATAGCATAAAATAATAGTAAGACTATCATATTATTAAGGTATAAGATAAAGAAATTCAGGGACACTCTCCCCCCCCACACACACACACTTTTCCCCTCTTTAAAAACAAATCAGCCACTCCTGGGCTTTGCCTTATCTCTCTTAGAAGAAACTACGACAAGATGGATATTAAAATATAGGTCACGCCTGAATTATTTGTTGATAGAAGCTAAAAGGTTATAGTTAGTTAAACTTGCATCATATAAAGATGAATTTCTACAGAACTGGTTAATATTAGATACAAAAACAAACACTCAATCATTCAAACAAGTAAGAATATGTATAACCCTATATGATTATAGACCATTGAACTAATGGGGACGGTCAATTGAAGGGTGTATGATAGGTAAACCTGTCAAAGGGCCTGATATTCAAAACCTCGCCAGCATAGAAAGAAATCGCACAAAATCTTTGGGATTTTTTTATAAACCTTGTATTGTAATGTAGGAGTCTCTGTTTCACATAAAGAACACTACATAGCAACATAAACATTTCTCAAGTTAAAATGTGTTTATTTTTTAAGGGTCTCGCCGTACCGACAATACTTCTTAGAATATCTCGCCTGAGCTATGAAATTTTGAATATCAGGCCCTAAGAGAGTTATATATAATAGCTAATAAAATAATCCCAGACATTAGATAAACTCTGAGAGTAATTGGAAAACTCCAAAACAAAGCAAGTATATATTAGCATGATCAATGGGTAATAACCCACAACCTCGGCTGCTGGCCGTGAGGCATAAACCGTTCTGTATTAACAAAGGATAATGCTATGAACATACAGTATATGCTGCATTTACTAGGAAATGTCCCTTTATAAACTCTAAGACAGAGTTTAGGGAAAGGAAAATATAACTAGCAATCAAAAAATCACAACGAAGAGAACATTAATATGTATATGATAATATTAAAGGTATTCTGAAATATAAATTGAAAGTGAAGAGTATGCAGGTTGTTTCACGCTAGCTTGTTTCTGTCTAATGTAGTCCCATTATTGTTGCTGGGAGACATGTGCGGGAAATATGGTTGTTGGATATTATACATTTTAAAACAGGCTCTTTAAGGATATATCCCATTATAAAGGATGCATTAATGGAAGGGATTGCTACCAAATCCATGTCAGTTAAAGAATATGGTAATTATTATTATTATTATTATCAGGTATTTGTAGAGTGCCAACAGATTCCGCTGCGCTAATGAGCATAAGGCCTCTATAGAAACTACAGAATTTCCCTAATCGTATATACTAAGCAAAGAAGGGCGTACTGATGTTCCATCTGGATTGGTTTGTATGTATGATGAGATGACACCATCCTTAGGCAGGATAACAGACAATTTGCAAGTGTCCCAGGAAACCCACAGTCGGTACGTACCGAGTTGTGGCATCAGGGTAGGTGCATCACTAATGTTATTGGAAGTTTTGGTACCCCTCTCTAGCAGTACATTGCTGTATGTAAAATAAAATAAAAAATAGAAAGTTTAAATGTAATAGAATTTAATCTGAAGTGTAAATTGATATAAAATAGAAAGCACAAAGTGTAAGTGCAGCAGAACTGTCATGTCATGCATATTGCACTGGGGTAGTTTCTCCTTCACATACAGAAATGCATGGAACACCCCTTGGAGAAGCAAATCAAAATCTGCCTTTTGAAATTTTCACTAGGAATCTGGCAGAGCTGGAGGATCATTTTAGAATATTTCATATGAGCGGAGAGGTTTTGAATATCAGGGCCCTAGCTATCAAATGTTTGCAGGAATTGTGAAGCAATACCTAAAAGTTAGAAATTACTATATAGAATCGGAGGGAGGAGTTAATACTACTATGTTAAACAAAACCTGGTGCAACCCTTTAAAGAAATATTTTATAGAAAGACATAGAAACCATCAAGTGGCATACATTACTGTCACTTTAAAGAAAGGGATTGCTGCACACAGAATCCTTAATCAAATTGTAATTTATTAAGTTGCGATTATTAAAACATATCATTGACCGGGTAGTGTCCAGTGTCCTGAACAAACCAACAAAAAACATACAACATCTAACAAAAAAACCTAAAACCTAAATAAAGCAAGAAAAACCTTTATGCATATAAACATATACAAAGTACACATAGAGTCCTTAAAGGGCCACTAAACCCAAAATCTTTCTTTCATGATTCAGATAGAACATACAAATTTAAACAGCATTACAATTTACTTCTATTATTTATTTTGCTTCATTTTTTAGATATCCTGATTTGAAGAAAAAGCAATGCACATGGGTGAGCCAATCACATAAGGCTTCTATGTGCAGAAACCAATCAGCAGCTACTGAGCATATCTAGATATGCTTTTCAGCAATGAATATCAAGAGAATAAAACAAATTAGATAATAGAAGTAAATTAGAAAGATGTTTAAAAATGCATTCTCTTTTCTAAATCATGAAAGAATTCAAAGGTAAATAAGTGTGTGAAGCGCTAAGGCTTAGCCCACCTGGCCAATCTACGAGTAACTGTCTCCTTCCCAGACAGTGAAAACAAACAAATGGTTACAATATGGTTTGTAGATGGCGCTATAAGCTATGGGAAAAACTCAATACTACACTACGATCTACTATAAGAATACACTTGAGACAATCTATAAATATATAGAATAATAAACAATTTATTCAGATGCTAAAAAATAAAAAGAATAACAACCACATAAAATAGCACTTTAAAATCTATACGATTCAATCACAACTCATTCAGAATACACACTCATTCAAATGCAGGTTTAAACAATTCATGAATTAATATATAGACCCTTTGGTGATGTATAAAAAATTGATGTATAACAAATTGCTTTAAAAAATGACTTTTTCGGGTTAGTCGGTCTCCAGATAGAGTTTAGGATGTAAACATATATCGGGTGTTTCTACACACAGATCTCTTTTTGTAAAAAGATTTTACCCTTAATTCACACACAGTTGGTGTCTAATTTCTCCAAACAATCCTTTCTTTAGAGGGGATTTTTCCACAGTCAATTATTTCCTTAAGGGGTTTTTGTCCACAGTTAATTAATTAATTCTTGCAATTTTGTTTCTATTTGATACAACTCAGGCAAAGGTGCTTTGAGCAGAAAATATTACGATAGTGAAGGATAGATACTTAGATGTATGTGCACATTTATAACTTAAAACTTCCGTTGGCAAAGATGATATAGTTGTAGTCTTACCGCCTTGGTGTAGTACTTGTCTCCAGGTACAGAGCTCTCACCTGCGGATTAGTCCGGTATTTCGGTTTGCGGCTTGTACTTTCCCCGGGAGTTCTCGCGCTGCTAGCAAAGCGCCTGACGTCTCTTCTCCAATGCCCTTTACTCACTCTCTGCACTTAGTACTTTGGTACGCAGAGTGGAGACAGGTCCGGGCTTACGTTTTCCAATTTCTCCAAATAGATCCACAGTATTTCTACGCGTTTCACCCCTTACAGACGGGGCTTTTTCAAGATACTGTGTTCTGCACATAAATTTTACACACAGAAATAATCATGGAGGTTAAACAACACATGAGGTTGCCACTCGAAAAGAAACAGAGACATAATGAGAAAGGAAACAGTCAATCTTAATGACCCACCGGAAGTTACAGGTGTATTTAAGGCACAGGTGAGCAGAACACAGTATCTTGAAAAAGCCCCGTCTGTAAGGGGTGAAACGCGTAGAAATACTGTGGATCTATTTGGAGAAATTGGAAAACGTAAGACGGACATTATCTATAATACTTGCGCAAGTATTCCACTCACCATATAGGAGTTGACAAGCAGATCGGACCCGGTGACGTCAGGCGCTTTGCTAGCAGCGCGAGAACTCCCGGGGAAAGTACAAGCCGCAAACCGAAATACCGGACTAATCCGCAGGTGAGAGCTCTGTACCTGGAGACAAGTACTACACCAAGGCGGTAAGACTACAACTATATCATCTTTGCCAACGGAAGTTTTAAGTTATAAATGTGCACATACATCTAAGTATCTATCCTTCACTATCGTAATATTTTCTGCTCAAAGCACCTTTGCCTGAGTTGTATCAAATAGAAACAAAATTGCAAGAATTAATTAATTAACTGTGGACAAAAACCCCTTAAGGAAATAATTGACTGTGGAAAAATCCCCTCTAAAGAAAGGATTGTTTGGAGAAATTAGACACCAACTGTGTGTGAATTAAGGGTAAAATCTTTTTACAAAAAGAGATCTGTGTGTAGAAACACCCGATATATGTTTAGATCCTAAACTCTATCTGGAGACCGACTAACCCGAAAAAGTCATTTTTTAAAGCAATTTGTTATACATCAATTTTTTATACATCACCAAAGGGTCTATATATTAATTCATGAATTGTTTAAACCTGCATTTGAATGAGTGTGTATTCTGAATGAGTTGTGATTGAATCGTATAGATTTTAAAGTGCTATTTTATGTGGTTGTTATTCTTTTTATTTTTTAGCATCTGAATAAATTGTTTATTATTCTATATATTTATAGATTGTCTCAAGTGTATTCTTATAGTAGATCGTAGTGTAGTATTGAGTTTTTCCCATAGCTTATAGCGCCATCTACAAACCATATTGTAAATCATGAAAGAAAAAATGTGGGTATCATGGCCCTTTAAAGCGAGGATCAAAAGCATCCGGCTATATATTACTAGTCGGAGTTACTCACACAGTCCGCAAATGATTTCGAAGGCTTGCAAGCTTGGGATCCGGAGGTATACCTCTGTTTGCGGCAGCGTTTAAACTAATCGCCATTCAGCTTCAGCTCTCAGACATGCCGATACCTTAGATAAAGTCATGAGGGGGCAGGTTAGTGATCTTACACACCTCTCCTCTGGTTGGTTAGATTCCAGAAAATCTTTGTCTCATAGGCTGTCATTCCTGTCAAGTGTAAGGCTTGTATAGCAGCTTCTATGTGGTTAATTTCCAGTGGGAAAATACCAATACAGCAAAGTCCCATAAACACAGTTCTGTGCACACACACCAGCTAGGGTACGTCCAATCCAAACCCCTCATTCAGGGTGTACCACGGATGTCCGGAAACTCCTCCTACTGGTTGTTTGTTTGCTGAAAGATCCACATATAGCAGATAATTGGTTTATCTTGCAAAAAAGGTTAGCTTCATAGCAAAGTATCCAAAAGCCACATTGTTGCAAATGGTATAACACACTGAGTGCCAACATCACGTACGTTTCACCCACACCATAGACTTGTATGTCAGGGGCTTCATCAAGGCATAATTAATCTCCCAGAACCACCTCTTTTATAACACCTGTATGTGCTCAGGTGATCCACACAGGAAGTCTCCTTAAGGTGGACTATACCACCTTAAAGATTTTAAACATGTAAACAAACTGACCCTCTTCCTATGCAGTTAGTAACAATGTTATAACATAATTCCTATAGGGAGTGCAGAATTATTAGGCAAGTTGTATTTTTGAGGATTAATTTTATTATTGAACAACAACCATGTTCTCAATGAACCCAAAAAACTCATTAATATCAAAGCTGAATAGTTTTGGAAGTAGTTTTTAGTTTGTTTTTAGTTATAGCTATTTTAGGGGGATATCTGTGTGTGCAGGTGACTATTACTGTGCATAATTATTAGGCAACTTAACAAAAAACAAATATATACCCATTTCAATTATTTATTTTTACAAGTGAAACCAATATAACATCTCAACATTCACAAATATACATTTCTGACATTCAAAAACAAAACAAAAACAAATCAGTGACCAATATAGCCACCTTTCTTTGCAAGGACACTCAAAAGCCTGCCATCCATGGATTCTGTCAGTGTTTTGATCTGTTCACCATCAACATTGCGTGCAGCAGCAACCACAGCTTCCCAGACACTGTTCAGAGAGGTGTACTGTTTTCCCTCCTTGTAAATCTCACATTTGATGATGGACCACAGGTTCTCAATGGGGTTCAGATCAGGTGAACAAGGAGGCCATGTCATTAGATTTTCTTCTTTTATACCCTTTCTTGCCAGCCACGCTGTGGAGTACTTGGACGCGTGTGATGGAGCATTGTCCTGCATGAAAATCATGTTTTTCTTGAAGGATGCAGACTTCTTCCTGTACCACTGCTTGAAGAAGGTTTCTTCCAGAAACTGGCAGTAGGACTGGGAGTTGAGCTTGACTCCATCCTCAACCCGAAAAGGCCCCACAAGCTCATCTTTGATGATACAAGCCCAAACCAGTACTCCACCTCCACCTTGCTGGCGTCTGAGTCGGACTGGAGCTCTCTGCCCTTTACCAATCCAGCCACGGGCCCATCCATCTGGCCCATCAAGACTCACTCTCATTTCATCAGTCCATAAAACCTTAGAAAAATCAGTCTTGAGATATTTCTTGGTCCAGTCTTGACGTTTCAGCTTGTGTGTCTTGTTCAGTGGTGGTCGTCTTTCAGCCTTTCTTACCTTGGCCATGTCTCTGAGTATTGCACACCTTGTGCTTTTGGGCACTCCAGTGATGTTGCAGCTCTGAAATATGGCCAAACTGGTGGCAAGTGGCATCTTGGCAGCTGCACGCTTGACTTTTCTCAGTTCATGGGCAGTTATTTTGCGCCTTGTTTTTTCCACACGCTTCTTGCGACCCTGTTGACTATTTTGAATGAAACGCTTGATTGTTCGATGATCACGCTTCAGAAGCTTTGCAATTTTAAGAGTGCTGCATCCCTCTGCAAGATATCTCACTATTTTTGACTTTTCTGAGCCTGTCAAGTCCTTCTTTTGACCCATTTTGCCAAAGGAAAGGAAGTTGCCTAATAATTATGCACACCTGATATAGGGTGTTGATGTCATTAGACCACATCCCTTCTCATTACAGAGATGCACATCACCTAATATGCTTAATTGGTAGTAGGCTTTCGAGCCTATACAGCTTGGAGTAAGACAACATGCATAAAGAGGATGATGTGGTCAAAATACTCATTTGCCTAATAATTCTGCACTCCCTGTAGTTAATAACATACATTTATATACGTCACTACTGCTACAGTGTTGCATATTCAGTGCTGGTCTGTCAATATGGCGCTCAATCTCACATATTTTATACAATTGAGAAAACAGAGAAACTCATATAGAAAGGGAAATTTTAAACAGAATTTACAAAAAACAGGCATATTCCAATTTATCATTTAAGCCAAGTGGAAATCTAGTCTTCAGTCTAAAAATCCACTTGGCTTCCTTTTGAAGTAAAACTTTATTATTGTCACCTCCTCTCCCGGAGGAGATGCCATTATCTATAACCACAAACATCAGAGACTGTGCATCACTATTGTGTGCACAAGTAAAATGCCTTGCTACATTAGTGTCTCTCAGTTTAGTGATATCATCTCTATGCTCTTGTACCTGGTCCTTTATGGCTCTTTTTGCTTTTCCAACATAAAAAAACAGGCACGAGCATCTCAGGAGGTATATAACCCCCACAGAGTTGCAATTGAAATAGAACCTAATGTCATATATTTTTGATCCATCAACTGAAAACTTCTTTGTACTTTCCATGTGTATACAGTACACACAGTGACCACAAGGAAAGCTACCTTTTATTCCTTTATTCTTACGTAACCAATCAGAGTCTGAGTGACCTCTTTTAAACTGGCTCCTAACAAGTTTATCTTTCAGATTTGGAGCCTTTCTAGCCACTCATGACGTCATCTAAGGTATCGGCATGTCTGAGAGCTGAAGCTGAATGGCGGTTAGTTTAAACGCTGCCGCAAACAGAGGTATACCTCCGGATCCTAAGCTTGCAAGCCTTCAATATCATTTGCGGACTCTGTGAGTAACTCCGACTAGTGATATATAGCCAGATGCTTGTGTACTTTGTATATGTTTATATGCATAAAGGTTTTTCTTGCTTTATTTAGGTTTTAAGTTTTTTTGTTAGATGTTGTATGTTTTTTGTTGGTTTGTTCAGGACTAGCGATGTCGCAAACTTAAAATTTTCGGTTCGCGAATGGCGGACTCGAACTTCCGGTATTGTTCGCGAACCCGCGAACCGCGCAAACCGCCATTGAATTCAATAGGCAGACGAACTTTAAAACCTACAAGGACTCTTTCTGGCCACAATAGTGATGGAAAAGTTGTTTCAAGGTTACTAACACCTGGACTGTGGCATGCTGGAAAGGGATCCCTGGCAAAACTCCCATGTAAAATTACATAGTTTATGCAGAGTCTGATTTTAACCCATAAAGGGCCTAAATCACCTAACATTCCCAAATTGTTTGCAATAACGTGCTTTAAAACATCAGTAATTATGTCGTATCTATCAGGTAGTGTAAGGGTTACGGACGCATCACAGTGACAGAGCAAACTCCAAGTGTAACGCACTCAACCGCAAACAGTCCACTTGCAGAACCACGAGATTGGTAGATTTGATAGATCGATAGATACATAGATTACATAGCTCAATTGATGCAATATACATATGATCGATACACTGTACATAGCTCAATAGATGCAATATACATTTGATAGATACGAATTACATCGATCAATAGATGCAATATACATTTGATAGATACGAATGTTATCGAATCAAAGATGCAATACACATTTTATAGATACGAATGACATCAACCAAAATATGTAATATACATTTTATAGATACGAATTACATCGATCAAAAGATGCAATCTACATTTGATCGATACGTTTGATAGTTCGATCGATTTGATATATAAATAAATCGATTTGAAATATATATAATTTCCCTGACAGAGTATAACAATAAGACATGTGGTCTGTGACCCGTGGTGTGTAAAGTAGTACTATTCTTAACATTTTACTACAACCTGTTACTCCCCCTATCGGTTGAGGTCTATATGGCCTTCATTTTTGGAACCGGGAGATGGAAGAAGATGATTGTTCTGTCCTCCTACTTCAAATTTGTCAGAAACACAAGAGGCTGTCTCAAAACAGTCCGGACAGAAGATATATCGATCGATAGGATAGATAGATATACATAGATTGATAGTTAGATAGAATCAATAGAAGAAAAATAGATATATAATTACCCTGATAAAGTCTAATAATTAAACATGCGGTCTTGGACCCATGGTAACTAGGTTGTGTTAAGTATTACTCTTCTTAGCATTTTAATACTTGTTACTCACCCTATCGTGGGAGGTCTATGCGGCCTGCATGATATATACTGTTACAAGAATTATGATTGGTGCCACTAATTGGCTAGTTGGGCCTGGAAAACACGCTGGCAGGCAGGAGGAAAGTGCAATTCAATGGCACGAGTAAACTGATGAATCACAAGCGATCAATTTGGAATTTTAAAGATTAACAATACTTTTACAACAACTAGGATTGGTGGCACTAATTGGCTAGTTTGTGCCTGGCACACAGGCTGCCAGGCAGGAGGAAACTGCAATTCAATGGCACTAGTAGACTGAATATTTGCAGTCCAAAAAATTATGATTTTTAATTTTTTTGATACGGTTACAAGAATTATGATTGGTGCCACTAATTGGCTAGTTGGGCCTGGCACACAGGCTGGCAGATATGAGTCGTGGCTGGTAGGTAGGGCAGCAATTTAACACAGTATGCTGTGTAAGTGACAAAAACACAGGCCTGATAGAAAATTAAGTTAGATTACACTAGCAAAATATTTTAAAATTTTAGATTTTAATATTAAAATTATGTTAAGAAGTGCAATGCACATATGAGTGGTCGCACTGGCTGGCTGCTACGTAGGGCAGCAATTAACAACAGTATGCTGTGTAAGTCAGATAGACAGTTAGACACAGGCCTGATAGAAAATAAAATTAGATTACACTAGCATAATGATTTAAAGACTTTTTTTGGGAATTTAAAGAAAAAGGTTAAGCACATACATATGAGTCATGGCTGATAGCCTTGGAAGGGCAGCTATTAAAAACAGTAGGCTCTGTAAGTCAGATACACACACGCCTGATAGAAAATACTATTAGATTACACTAGAAAAATGATTTAAATTATTTTTTTGGGGGGGAAATTAAAAAAAGGTTAAACACATATGAGTCGTGGCTCATAGACTAGGGCAGCAAGTAAACACAGTAGGCTCTGTATGTCAGCAAAACACACAGGCCTGATAGAAAATTATATTAGATTACACTATCAAACAAATTTAAACTTTTTTTTTTTTATATTTAAATTAAGGTGTAGAAGATATGAGTGGTGGCTGCCTGGCACAGACCAATTAACCAAAAGACTGAAAAAAAAATGAGGAATATTAACCTCTTAAGGACATATGACGGAATTTTTCCATCATAAAACAATTGAGCAAACAGAAAGCTGTGTCCTTAAAGGGTTAATGCTGGGTGAGCCTGACAGACACAGGCCTGATAGAAAATGTAATTAGATTACACTAGAAAAATGATTTAAATAAAAAAAATTAAATTTAAAATAATGTTATAAACGGATATTAACACTGGTGGCTGGCACAGAGCAATGAACCAGAGTATATGCTGTGTGACACAGGCCTGATAGAAAATGAAAAAAAATTACACTAGCAAAATAATTAAAAATTTTGGTTAGTTAAATTTAAACTAATGTTGTTAGGGAGATATCAGTGGTGGCAGTAATCACAGAATATGCTGTGAGCCTTAAACACACAGGCTGAAAGCCAGGCAAATGCTAATAAAAATACGGGGGGAAAAAACGGCACGAAATATAGCCCTAAAAAGGGCTTTTGGGGTGCTGTCCTTGCAGCAGAGATGAGTGGAGTCCTTCTGGACTGTAGTGGACACTAAGTACACTAGCCTAGCTATGTATTTCCCTATAATGTCAGGAGCACAAACACAACATGTCCTCTCACTAAGAAAGCAAGGTCGTTATGAGTCTAAAATGGCGGCTTCCGAGTAGCTGGGAGGGTCTGTGAGGGAGTGTCTGATGTTGATTGGCTCTAATGTGTCAGACGGCTGTGACATACATGGTCAAAGTTTCCTCAATGATGACACATAAGGGGCAGATCGAACATCGCCATGTGTTTGCCCGCAGCCCCGAACGCGAACAAGCTATGTTCGCTGTGAACCGTTCGCGGGTGAACAGTTCGGGACATCACTATTCAGGACACTGGACACTACCCGGTCAATGATATGTTTTTATAATCGCAACTTAATAAATTACAATTTGATTAAGGATTCTTTGTGCAGTAATCCCTTTCATTAAAGTGACAGTAATGTATGCCACTTGATTCTTTCTATGTCTTTCTATAAAACAATACCTAAAAGGTGTATAACTATATTTATCATTGCTTGATGGGCAGGAAGTGGAGGATTATTAGATACTCTTTAGGAGCTAATGGAGAGTCTTCCTCTCAGGAACGCTGCTTGGACATGCCCCCTAAATAATTTTAACTCATAAAACAATATTGTCTACAAACTCTAGAAAAAGCAAAAAAAGCAGAAGGTGGCTCCTAGTGCAGATCAGATGCACACTCAACAGAATCTCATAAATATAATGGACATACTCACAAATGGAGTGTACACCTCATTATTGGAAGCAGCTATGGGTATGATACTCTCACATGCGGATCAGTGAGCTGGGTCACTGCTGCAAACTCCTATCCTGTGTCTACTAGAACGACAGAGTGCTGCTCCATTTGTGAGTACGCCTTTTGTCATATTTAAATGTTATCAATGGAGACAGCAAACATCCACCTGGGGCACGGATTCAGCAGGAACTGCCAATCCCAGTATCCACAATGAAAAACAATGGAATCCAGCCTCTTGTCAAAAATAATGATAAAACATCTTTATTTCTTCCACATCATGGGAAAAAGGACAACGTTTCAAGCCCTATAGTGGGCTCTTAGTTATGTCTAAGTAGGATTACAAACACACAAAACAAATTTTGGCTCCAAAGTTTACTTCCTGTTACAAATTACTCCATCTAGTGGCTAAAATCAGGCATCACATCTCATAAATCTTATATTGTCATATTGCAACATGGGAAATTTCCTCCAAAACCCCAAAATCATATTTAACAGATCCTGTTGAGTGAACATCTGATCTGCACTAGTAGGTGCCTTCTTTTTTTTATTTATTTCTAGAGTTTAGAAGTTATGGGAGATTTACTTAATAGCTGCCAGTGTGCTTGAGACCATTTAGAGCTTGAGTGGGACTCAGTATTTTTGGAGATTGATCAGGATTCAGTATATTAATAAATAGACTCTCTCCTATGCGTCATTATTCATGGTTTATTTTGTGTAATTATGTTAGATTTTTGCCCTCAAGTGGTGCCCCCTCTTTGTTATATTGTCTACAGGTTTGTTCTCATGATTTTCAAATTCCATTTCTTTTTCTGATCCAGTATCTAAACCTTCCCTATTTGATATCTGCTTTATTGTTATTCTGCATTTAGCTAAAACTAGACTCAGCTGACTGTGCAGCCACTAATAAGTCTAAAATCACTTAGAAGGAAGCAACATCAGTGCATGGGAAATGTTCAGCAGTCTACGTAATAGTAATAAGAATCATAAAACACTGAACAAGGAATAACAAAATTACTGTTTGTATCAGGTTACAATTTTAACACACTTTTTGAATTATGGGGTTGATCATAATCCTTTAGAGAAAACATATCTAATGATTTTCAACAGAAAAAAGCACCATTAATGTCTATGAGGATTTGTGTAGATAAATAATTTGATGTTTTCCTAAATGATTGTGATTGAGCTCGATCTTCCTCTTTTGCCTCCTGCTCTCTGAGTACTTTATCTTATCCATTGTCACTACAATTTTCATTATTTTCTCTCCTACTCATGGGGTCAGTCACATACCTTTTGAAAGGGTTTTAGTTAAAGGGACAGTCAACACCAGAATTTGTATTGTTTAAAAAGATAGATAATTCCTTTATTACCCATTCCCCAGTTTTGTATAACCAACACTGTTATATTAATATACTTTTTACCTCTGTGATTACCTTGTATCTAAGCATCTTCTGACAGCCCCCTGATCACATGACACTTTATTATCTCTTGACTTTCCTTTTAGCCAATTAGTGCAGTGTCTGCCACAATCCACAGGCGTGATCACAATGTTATCTAAAAAAGAAACAAATTCCGCAGCAGTGGTGTAAAGAAGGACTGTGAGAGATTTGCAAGTAAAATTGTATTTAATACATCTCACAACGAGTATAACATAACAGGCACAGCAAACAAACCCTGTTTGTTTGCTGTGCCTGTTATGTTATACTCGTTTTGAGATGTATTAAATACAATTTTACTTGCAAATCTCTCACAGTCCTTCTTTACACCACTGCTGCGGAATTTGTTTCTTTTCTGTGACTTTTCAATTAAGGGTTTGGAGAGCCCCAGCAGCAGTGAATGTATATGCCTGCTAAACCAGTATCACGCTGATACTCAGGAAGGCCCTGGATTGTAACACTCTGTGCATACTGATGTTCGGTGTTTGAATGTGAAAACAGGACTGCCACAATTTCAGCAACTGAATATTACAGGATCATTCTACACTGAGAGGGTGCTATCTGGGTGAGTCCTTACCTTTTCGTTATTTGTACTTGGAAATTCTATTATACAGGTGACGTCCGCATGAGTGGGACTCATTGATAGAGTCGGTTTCACCTATATGTACATTACGTATAATACTATTTGTTGTGTATACTGCATCAATGCTGAGAAGTCTTACTGTGTGATCCACAATGTTATCTATATGGTTTACATGAGCTAGCTCTCCCCTGCTGTGAAAAGCAAATAAAAAAGCATGTGATAAGAGGCATCCTTCAAGGGCTCGGAAATTATCATATGAGCCTTCAACTATGAATACCAAGAGTACAAAGCAAAATTGGTGATAAAGGTAAATTGGAAAGTTGTTTAAAATTACATGCCCTATTTGAAACATGAAAGTTTTTTTGGACTTGACTATCCCTTTAAATTTACAAATACAGACCATTTACCCCTTAAAGGGACTTTGTACACTAGATTTGTCTTTGCATAAATGTTTTGTAGATGATTCATTTATATAGCCTATCTGGGAGTGTTTTTGTTACAATGTACAATTTTGCTTATTTTTAAATAGCATTGTTCTTATATTCAGACTCCTTACCAAGCCCCAAAGTTTTAGATGTATACTGAGGTATACAGACTTCAGATTGCTTCTTTTTGTATAATGGGTCTTGTCATATGCAAGTGGGTGTATGTTTTGCTTTCAGTCCCTTTCACTGGGTGTCCAAGCCTAACCTCATCAACAGTGCTACATTGGGAGCTTCTAAACAAGTTTTTAAACTGGATTTTTATATCAGTAACTTTGCATATTATTCTTTATAGTTGTGTCTATTACACACAGTTAAATGAAAATTGGTGTATACTGTCCCTTTAAGGAAATCCTACAGTAATTAACATTTGAAAAAAAGGACAGAATCTTTTTAGTATAGAATATATCAGAAAACACAGTTTCACCAGTGTTCACGTCGATTTTCCATTTATCTAAGAGCATTGAACACGTAAGCGCCATATTGCTACCTAAAAACTTAAAGGGACAATCTACATGGGCAAATTTGTTGCAGATAACCCTTTCAAATAACCTGGTTTCTCTTTCTTTCCCACCTTTGACTAGGAGGTTGATGTCTGCTGCTGCCTTTTTTGCACAGTATGTTTATAGCCAATACTGCAGTATTTACATTTTCAATATATGTGGTGGGTTGTTGGTTTCAACAGGCAAAAACAGGTATTTCAAATACAAAAATAAAGGTAAAGTATATATTTGTAAACAATTGTATACACTTCAGGTAAAATAGATAATTGGGACAACATTGTACTGTAAAAGTGTATTTACCTTCAATGTCCTTTAATATGTTTAGAACTATTTAATACATCTCACAACGAGTATAACATAACAGGCACAGCAAACAAACCCTGTTTGTTTGCTGTGCCTGTTATGTTATACTCGTTTTGAGATGTATTAAATACAATTTTACTTGCAAATCTCTCACAGTCCTTCTTTACACCACTGCTGCGGAATTTGTTTCTTTTCTGTGACTTTTCAATTAAGGGTTTGGAGAGCCCCAGCAGCAGTGAATGTATATGCCTGCTAAACCAGTATCACGCTGATACTCAGGAAGGCCCTGGATTGTAACACTCTGTGCATACTGATGTTCGGTGTTTGAATGTGAAAACAGGACTGCCACAATTTCAGCAACTGAATATTACAGGATCATTCTACACTGAGAGGGTGCTATCTGGGTGAGTCCTTACCTTTTCGTTATTTGTACTTGGAAATTCTATTATACAGGTGACGTCCGCATGAGTGGGACTCATTGATAGAGTCGGTTTCACCTATATGTACATTACGTATAATACTATTTGTTGTGTATACTGCATCAATGCTGAGAAGTCTTACTGTGTGATCCACAATGTTATCTATATGGTTTACATGAGCTAGCTCTCCCCTGCTGTGAAAAGCAAATAAAAAAGCATGTGATAAGAGGCATCCTTCAAGGGCTCGGAAATTATCATATGAGCCTTCAACTATGAATACCAAGAGTACAAAGCAAAATTGGTGATAAAGGTAAATTGGAAAGTTGTTTAAAATTACATGCCCTATTTGAAACATGAAAGTTTTTTTGGACTTGACTATCCCTTTAAATTTACAAATACAGACCATTTACCCCTTAAAGGGACTTTGTACACTAGATTTGTCTTTGCATAAATGTTTTGTAGATGATTCATTTATATAGCCTATCTGGGAGTGTTTTTGTTACAATGTACAATTTTGCTTATTTTTAAATAGCATTGTTCTTATATTCAGACTCCTTACCAAGCCCCAAAGTTTTAGATGTATACTGAGGTATACAGACTTCAGATTGCTTCTTTTTGTATAATGGGTCTTGTCATATGCAAGTGGGTGTATGTTTTGCTTTCAGTCCCTTTCACTGGGTGTCCAAGCCTAACCTCATCAACAGTGCTACATTGGGAGCTTCTAAACAAGTTTTTAAACTGGATTTTTATATCAGTAACTTTGCATATTATTCTTTATAGTTGTGTCTATTACACACAGTTAAATGAAAATTGGTGTATACTGTCCCTTTAAGGAAATCCTACAGTAATTAACATTTGAAAAAAAGGACAGAATCTTTTTAGTATAGAATATATCAGAAAACACAGTTTCACCAGTGTTCACGTCGATTTTCCATTTATCTAAGAGCATTGAACACGTAAGCGCCATATTGCTACCTAAAAACTTAAAGGGACAATCTACATGGGCAAATTTGTTGCAGATAACCCTTTCAAATAACCTGGTTTCTCTTTCTTTCCCACCTTTGACTAGGAGGTTGATGTCTGCTGCTGCCTTTTTTGCACAGTATGTTTATAGCCAATACTGCAGTATTTACATTTTCAATATATGTGGTGGGTTGTTGGTTTCAACAGGCAAAAACAGGTATTTCAAATACAAAAATAAAGGTAAAGTATATATTTGTAAACAATTGTATACACTTCAGGTAAAATAGATAATTGGGACAACATTGTACTGTAAAAGTGTATTTACCTTCAATGTCCTTTAATATGTTTAGAACTATGTCTCTCCTCCCAGCAAAATCTCTGTTATACCCGTTAACTGTTGACAACACAGTTTCATCCACTGACTATGCCCAGTCTGACTCTTCATGCCTCTTATGCAGCAAGTTAGGAATAATACTGCAAATTTCTCACCCATTTTGTTAATATCTCTAGAAATAACCTCTGCAGCATTTTAAAGGGACATGAAACCCAACATTTTTCTTTCATTATTCAGATTATACATTTTTTACCCAATTTCCAGTTTGCTTTGGTTATCAATTTTGCTTCATTCCCTTGGTATCTTTTATTGAAGAAGCAAATAAAAATGGACATACAAGTTCAGCCACCAATCAGCAGCTAGCTCCAATCTCCTGAACCTATCTAGAATGCTTTTCAACAAAGGATACCAAGAGAATAAAGCAAATTAGATAATAGACATAAATTGGAAAGTTGTTTAAAATTATATGAATGATATGATATATATATGAATCATGAATGAAAAACTTGGGGTTTTATGTCAATTTAAGGGCTGTTGTCCCCTCTCTAATTTATACTTAACTGGGCTACAAACTGCATAGTTTATGCTTATTGTCTGCTGCACAACTTTGCTAACTCCTGCATTGACTCCCACTATCTCTTAGTTTTTCATGTAAATTACTTTTACTTGTATGGAATTTTAAAATGATTTCCAGTGTACGAATAGCACGCAGCACTTTGGCTCCTCTCTGACATGAATTCAAATAGTCTCCCTTGCTGACCTTTTCCTGGTACTCTCTGCCATACAAAAGCAGACTCTCTCCAAACCTAAAGATCTTTAAAATACAAAAATAAAAATAAAATAAATCTGGTAAACATATTTCCAGTCCTGATGCAGTTTTCCCCTACCCCCCCCTTAATATTTCTCCTTTCTGAAATAATTTTTGATTATTCCTCCCTTATTGTACCAGTAACACAATTCAGGGATAAGTAAGCTGTTACTTTATTATTATTATTATTATTATTAATATTATTATTAATAATAATCATAATAAATAATTATCATCATCATATTAATACCTACATAGTAGGACAATTATTTCTATTAAAGGGACATGAAAACTATTTTTTCTTCTTTCATGATTCAGATAGAGCATACAATTTTAAACAATTTTGTATTAACAATTTTGTTTTCATTCTCTTGATTTCCTTTGTTGGAGGAGTAGCAATGTACTTCTGAGAGCTAGCTGTAAACATCAGGTGAGCAAATGACAAGAGGCATATATGTGCAGCCACCAATCTGCATCGAGATTCAAGTAGTGTATTGCTGCTTAGCTCAACAAAGGATATCAAGAGAAGAAAGCAAATTAGATAATATACTGTAAGTAAATTGGAAAGTTGTTTAAAATTGCATGCTCAGTCTGAATCATGAAAGTGTAATTCTGACTTTACCAGACCATTAATTCCTAACCAGGATTTTAAAATAATGTTTTCATTCTCATTCTATGTTGAAGAGGCTGGTGATATTCATTTTATTTATCCATGGCAGGAATCTGCACAACTTTACTTTGCCTTTGTGATCAAGTTCTTTAGCTGCAGTGACATCTCTGGTCAACAATGGTAATGCTCATAGCTTGTTCTGCTTTATGTTAAAATAGTTTTTATTAAAGTAACATTTTCAAACAAAATACATGTCTTATGTAGTTGATTACAAAAACTTCTCCTCAGGCACTGATGTACAATAACTAATATATTCCATTGTCAATTTCTCATTCTTGTCATTGATCCCTTTCATATACAATCAGTTCTCAATGCCAGTACATCATACCTGGTGCATTTCTTATCAAAGACTACCAATACATAACTCATTTTCTTATTAAAGAAAGAAAGAAAGAAAGAAGAAGAGAAGAACAGAAAAAAAAAAAAAAAAAATCCTAGTTAAACAAACAAACAAGACATTTGGTCAATTAAGGTCTATCAATCGTACGTTACTGCACTTTCTTGGTAACAAGTCCTCCTATTTTTCCCTTTCCTCCGTGACTATGGGGGACCTACGGTGACTAATCTACTCCCCTGTCCCTGTGTCCTCCTTACCCTCGCTGGCATTCTGCCTACCTCTGTTCCCATTTCTCTTTGAAATCTTACTCTTTGTCTGCATTTATGGAGCTGGGTGCGGCTCTTTAGGTTGAATGCAATATCCAGTAAAACCAGATCTTGTGAAATGTGTCAACCGTGCCCAACATCATCGCTGCCGCTTCGTGCAAGGAGTGTGTTATTTTAAATCTTTCTAGTATTTCATTCCACGTCGGTACTCCCTCCTTCCAGTATTTGGCAATACTCACCCTCGTTATCGTGCAGAGTATTCTAATAAGAGTATTAATATGTTTATTGAAATTTGGCAAAGGGGCATTCAGCAATCCCTGAGATACAGATAACACTACTCGCTCTTCTAAGAGGAAGCTAAGATGGGTCGAGAGCTTATTCCAGATGTGGGCTACTCTAGGGCATTCCCACCACATATGCATATAGGTACCGACTGAGTTACATCCCCTATAGCAGTTTCTGCTTCTACCTTCTGTGTAGTGTGATGTTTTAATCGGCGTCAAATACCACCGAAAGATGGTCTTGAGGCTATTCTCTCGTAAATCCGCGCTGATTAATCCTTTACATGAGGAATGAAATAGGTCTTGCCATTCTGGCATCTCTAGTGTTGATTCTGTGTCTGCTTCCCATCTAACCATTATAGGTGTTTTAGTGCTTTCCCCTGAAGTTTGCAGTGCCAGATACAGTTGCGAGATGGATTGTCTAGGTCTTACTAGTGTACTACACAGTCTCTCCAGTATGGTGCTGGGTTGTCTGCGTATGTTTGGTATGAATTTGTTTAGAGCAGATAGTATTTGTAAGTATAGGTACCATTTGAGGGAAAGAGGTGCTAATTTATCTTGTATCTGGTTGAAAGTTAGTGGTTTATTATTCGCTAGGATGTCTCCCACCCTGTAAAGACCCTTGTTCTCCCATTTATCTAACTGTTTTCGGTATTCCCTCGGGATAAGATATTTAATTGGCATTTTGGAGGAGAATTCGGGCATATTCCCCTTCCCATGCGCCAATGCCCTCCAGTGGTCAAGTGATAATGTCGTGACAGGGGAGTATTTTTTAACCTGTTGTTGAGGTAATGATCTATCCCAGATCAGTTCCCCAGATGACTCAAGGTTTCCTATCCCCGTCTCTATCTCCTTCCACACCAAATTTCCCATTGAAGAACCCAGCAGGGCATCCTGTGCTAATCTAGCTGCCTCATAGTAATTTAGTAGGTTGGGGACCCCAACGCCTCCCAGTTGCCTATGCTTAGTTAATATTATGTGAGGAATTCTTGCTTGTTTCTTGCCATTAATAAAGAGGTTGATGTCTGATTGTAGGGTTTTGAGGTCAGTTTTTTGGATTGGGACGGGCAGAGTCCTAAACAGATATAGAATCCTTGGTAGTAAATTCATCTTTATGGCAGATATTCTGCCGTACCAGGAGAAGTTTAGCAATTTCCATTTAGCAATATCTGTCCGTAGCTCTTTAAACAGGGGAAGATAATTTACCTTATATAAATCCGAGTATTGGGTCGGTATCTTAGTACCTAAGTATTTAATGTGTGACTTAACCCAAGAAAATGAAAAGTTTAACTCAATTAGTTTTTTTGTGTGAGCCGGTAGAGCTATGGCTAATGCCTCACTTTTGTCCATATTGATCTTATAGCCTGAAACCAGAGAAAACCGCTGCAGGATGTCATATAAACCTGTGAGGGAAGTCAGGGGCTTGGTCAGTGTCAACAGGACATCGTCCGCGAATAGAGAAATCTTATAGTCTGTGTGTTTGATTTTGAGTCCAGTTACCTCGTGTGAATGTCTGATATTGGCCGCCAATGGTTCCATACATAAGGCGAACAGCAGCGGAGAAAGGGGGCAGCCCTGTCTCGTCCCGTTTTTAATGTTTATGATTTTGGAGTGATGTCCCATTGCCCTAACTGTAGCAGTAGGCTTAGAGTATATACTACGCAAGGCTTCTACAAATGGGCCTTTAATTCCCATTCTACCTAGGACCGTGAACATGTATGTCCAATCAATTCTATCAAACGCCTTCTCTGCATCCAGTGAGAGGACCAGAGAAGGCGTTTTCGTCCGGTCAAGTTGGGCTATTGTTGCTATAATTCGTCTAACGTTGTCAGGTGCCTCTCTACCCGTCACGAATCCCACCTGGTCTGGGTGTACTATTTTCGGTAGGATGTGTTTTAGTCTGTTTGCTAAAATTTTGGCAAAGATCTTTAGATCCTGGTTTATAAGAGAGATGGGTCTGTAGTTGGGACACTTTTGTGAGTCTTTACCTGGCTTGGGTATCACGACTATCCTGGCTCCTAGCAAATCATAAGGGATCTCATACCCCTGCATAATATAATTCGAGAATTTGACTAAGTGTGGTGTCAGAGAGGCTTTAAATAATTTATAGTATTCACCGGGCAGTCCGTCAGGACCCGGGGACTTACCTGGCTTCAAATCTTTAATAGCCCCTAGCACCTCGTTTGCAGTTATCGCCTGATTTAAACTGTCTCTGTCTTCTTCTGATATAAAGGGCAAATGGGCATCATCTAGTAATTTTGTCAGTATAGTTTCAGTGGTGGGGGAGTGGGTGACGTGAGTCCCCTCGTATAGAGTGCTATAATATTGGGCAAAGCAGTCCACAATTTCCTGTGGGTGGGAGGTTGTGGTGCCGTCTTGTTTTTGGATTTGTGTTATGGAGGCTATCCTTGTCCGTTCACGGATTCTGTTTGCTAAGTATCTATCCGGTTTGTTTGCATATATGTAATAGTTAGTCTTGAGCCGGAAAGCTGCTTTGACCGCTTGATCATTTAGAATAGTTGCTAGTTCTGTTCGTTTACCCTGAAGCTGTGTCAGCGCAGCTTTAGATTGTGTAATTTTGTGTTGTCTCTCTAATATGCCTATCTCTTTCTGCAGAGCTGTTCTCTGTATGTTTTGCTTTTTGATGAGAATAGATTTTTCTTTTATCAGTAAGCCTCTTAAGTAAGTCTTGTGTGCTGCCCATGTCATGATAGGGTTGTCCGTTGTCTCTGTGTTAATGCCCCAGTATTCTAGCATGTTGCGTTCTATTGTTGTGCGGACCGTAGGGTCTTTTAGGCATATGGGGTCGTATGTCCATGATCTGGTCCTACCCGGAACCTGTATGTCACCCATTGTGAGCTGCACTATGGAGTGGTCTGACCACACACAGGAATGAATGGTTGAGTTTACTAGGATGGGTCGTAGAAACTGACTGATAAATATATAGTCCAGTTTTCTGTATGTCTTGTGAGCAGTTGAGAAAAAGGTGGTGTCGTTTGTGTGTCCGTATAATGTTGTCCAGGAGTCTATCAGTGAGCTTGTGGTTAGATAATCTTGTATTACTCTGATCATCTTACATTGTTTGTGTTGTTTGTTGGTGAGTGGGGGTATGTGTTTTTTGGAGTGCAGTGTGAGGTCCACGTTAAAATCTCCAGCAAAGATTGTCCTAGTCTGAGACCACCCTGTCAAGAGATGTGTGATTTGTCTGAAGAAGGCGTCTTGTTTATCATTTGGTGCATATACATTGCAAAACAATATATCAGAATTCTGGATCTGGCCTTTCACAATGAGGAATCTGCCCTCCCTGTCCTCAACCGTCTCCTGATGTATAAAGGGTAGGGAGGAGTGTATCAATATGGACACCCCGCGTTTTTTAGAGTCAGAAGTAGAGTGGTAGTGGTGGCGGAAATCTTTGGTCCAGTATTTGGGTATTTGGGATTTTAAAAAATGTGTTTCCTGGAGAAAGATCACATTTGCTTTCAGAGACTTATATTGCGTGAGTGCTATTCTACGTTTAATGTCCGAGTTCAGTCCCCTGACATTGTGTGAAATTAGGTTAATAGACCAAGAGTCCATCTACCTCGGTAAGTGGGCGTTTGCTATGATTTGTAAAGTTCCCTGTGAGTGATGTGTAAGTGAAATGTGGGATATTATGACCGTCTAATCTATGTAGTATAAAATAAAGCACATGAGATAACATATTATCCCTCACCTTGGGTCTTCTTCCCCATGCCCTGAATACCTTAGAGGAGGTCAAGCAAATGCAGTAAAATTGTGACCAAATGAACATAACAATACTGTAGTATGAGTATTCCCATACCGGATCAATAACAGCAACTAAAAAAGAAAAATAAGAACAATAAGAATAACAAAACATAATAACAGTAATGTGTAGGATATGCACTACATCTATAAACATACTAGAATTGCACATTGGGGTAAGTGTGCACTACTAAACTGTGTACATCATAAAAGATAACTATTGCTTTAATAAGAGTATATAGTTTATTTTCAGCTGACTTTAATCTAACCCTTAGCTGTGGAAACCAATTTAACCATCCCTAGACGGTCCTTTATCGGCCCCTATGGTGGGGTTTTTTTTAGGAATTAACCTCTTGGCTTCTGCCTGTCTATTTGTCTCTGAATAGATAGAGTTCCAAAGGCAGGACAAAATGAACTTGCATTCAACAACATACTCATCTGCTAAATGTCTGGATCAATGTTTCCCCATGGGGAGTTCTTCTAGTCCTAGGCAATCTTTTTAAGCCCGTTCTCACAAGGAAAGAACTTTTGTCCGCTATGTTGAGTCAGATTCTCTCAAGTTTTCTGCTTCTTTTTCACCACCTTGGTCCATCTGTCCCTGGCGGGAAGTGGTTGACGAGAGGTTTGATGATTTGTTTCCTGTTCTTGGGATGGAGATGGCAGGTCAGGGCATTCAAGTTTCAGTGATTTGCATATAGCTGGTATCTCTGCGGGGTCTTTAAGTGATATCATTTTCCCTTCATGAAGGATATTAAGTGAGAATGGGAATCCCCATCTGTAGGGTATTTGAGTCTTGCGTAGGAGTTGTGTAAGGGGCCGCATAGAGCTGCGTCTTTGGAGAGTCCTCAGGCACAAGTCTTGAAAAAATTGGATGACTGATCCTTTAAATTTGAAGGTGGGGTTTCGTCTTGCTGCTGATAAAACTTCTTCTTTCTCTCGAAAGCGCAGCATCTTAATTATAATGTCCCGTGGTGGGTCTCCTTTTTTGGGTTTTGCTCTTAAGGCTCTGTGCGCTCTCTCCATTTCGAATTTCCCTTCTTCTTTACTATCCGTGATGGCTTGAAACAGCTGCAAGAGATATTCAGGTAGCTCTGGTGTTGTTATTGTTTCAGGAATCCCTTTTAATCTTAGATTACACCTACGGCTCCTGTTCTCTAAGTCCTCCATTTTGTCCTGTATTTCTGCTATCTCCTGCTGCTGTGAGGTCATATGTTGGGAAAGGACATTTATATCTTCAGATGTGGCTTCTTCTCTTTCTTCCAGAGAGTCAATTCTGGTACCTAGGTCTAGCATATCTTGTTTGATCTCTGTTAGACTATTGGTGACCGTGGCCTGCAATGTATCCATCTTCTCCCACATTTTGTCAAAAATATTATTGATGTCTTGTTTAGACATAAGATTTTTAAGGTCAGCCTTAGTTGCTGGGGTTTGATCCATGTTAGTATTTAGAGGTTCAGCGTCAGAGTCTATTTCTTCCTCTAACAGTTGTGTATCTATATTTTGGCCCTTGTCTCCCTTAGAGGACTTAAAAAAAGGGTGCTGTGTAGATAATTTTGTTCCCCCACCTGTTTTATTTTGTTTCCTGGCAGACATGTCTGTGTCAGGGTCTGCGAGATTTAACTGGCACGCAACAGAACAAAACAGTCTGTCTTTTTCCAGCTTTGATATCTAAGCTGGGGCAATAGTAGCTGGTAGCTGGGGTCAGCTAAAAGTTTATACAATTCTCAAGCCTGGCGTTGCTTATTGTGAGTAATGTCCCAGCTAAAGCCTTGGGTCTCTGGTGTTCAGTAACTCTTCAAGGTTGAGGTCCTTCATTTATAACCCTGCTGTGTTTTTAACATATGTCACCCTCAAAGTTGCATTTCCACTGTCTGCCGTTTTATTTTTATAGTAATCTTATCCTCTCTCAGGACCCATCCTTGCTGGTGTCTATAATATTTCCCTGATTACCAGCTCCCTGTATCATACGGGGCTTAGAGGGTATCTATAGTCTTTTATGTAAGAAGTCCCCTTTTTGGTATTTTAAAATTAACTTGACTGATCTGCTTTCCCGCCCTATAGATAGCTCAAGCTAGGGTCTTTTGGTGAGGCACAGTCACTATGAGGCCTGCAGCTGCGTCTGTGTTGAGCAAAGATGGCGGCTCCCATTGCCGTGTAGCTCCTCCCTCCTACTCCCCGGTAAATGTAAAGTGTGCATCGGGCTGTTGTAACTTGCTCACCCGGTCCGGAGCTGCGCTCGGTAAGTTGCTGTGGGAATCCTTCTCCTCCTTGCTCGGTGTTACAGCTTCCTGCCGCTCCTGTTTGCTGCTCTCGTCCTAGACCGCGGCCATAATGTTATGTGAGCTGAGCCGAGGAGCTCTGTGCTGCTAGATATCTCTTGCCTCTGTTTATTGCTAGCTCCCTTGTTTCTTCATGTCACAAGGAAGTTTTCTTGTAACTGTCAGCCAGTTTTGGGTCGTGTTCAGACTGTCTAATACTCCTAGTTTGCTCAGTACATTCAGAGCTCGGTGATTAAGCAGCCATCACCGAGTTCTTCCAGGCTCCGCCCCCGCTTGTTCTGCTTTAAAGGGACAGTCTACTCCAACATTTTTATTGTTTAAAAAGATAGATAATAACTTTATTACCCATTCCCCAGTTTTGCATAACAAACATGGTCATATTAATATACTTTTTACATTTGTGATTACCTTGTATCTAAGCTTCTTTTGACAGCCCCCTGATCACATGACTTTATATTTATTATCTATTGACTTGCATTTTAGCCAATTAGTGCTGCGTCTGCCACAACCCATGGGTGTTAGCACCATGCTATCTATATGGCTCACGTGAACTAGCAGTCCTCTGTTGTGAAAACCTAATAAAAAAGCATGTGATAAAAGGCTGTCTGTAGTGACTTAGACACAGGCAGAGATTTAGAGGTTTAAAGGTTCTAAAATATATTAATATAACAATGTTGGTTGTGCAAAGCGGGGAATGGGTAGTAAAGGCGTTATCTAGCTTTTTAAACAATAACAATTCTGGTGTAGACTGTCCCTTTAAATGGACCGACATTTTTTTCTTTCATGATTCAGAGAGAGCATGCAATTTTCCCAATTTACTTCTATTATCTAATATGTTTTATTCTGTTGGTATTGTTTGCTGAAAATCATACCTCGTTAGGCTCATGAGCTGCTGATTGGTGGCTGCACAATCTCATGTTATTGACACACCCATGTGCATTGCCGTTTCTTCTATAAAGTATACTAATAAAATGAAGCAAATTAGATAACAGAAGTAAATTGGAAAGTTGTTTAAAATTGTATTCTCTATCTGAATCATGAAAGAAAGACTCTGGGTTTTATGTCCCTTTAAACATGACACAGTATGTTTTCTAATAGGCCCATTCAGCCGCTCATATCTATACAGTTCTTCTATAGATTACAGTCACTAAACCTTACACAACTTCCATTCTATAGTAAATTGGGCCAGTTAGCTTAGAGAGGGGGCTGTCACTGAATATATCACTACCTCATCCTATATACAAAATATGCATTTTGTCCCAATATTTATGTTTATTTTAGCAAAACCACACACTAAATAGCACTTCAGTTGCAAACCTGAGAGTTTTGAAAACGATTTAATAATGTACAATCCTATCATTTGCATTGTTACATAATAACATTTGCTATAATATAATAATACTGGTTTGTCTTCTAAATGTCTATATAAAAATAAATACATAAATAGTTATGTGTTTTATTCAGATCATTTTTCTTTCTTTCTTTTTAAAAAAAATAAAATACAACTTCACTAATCTGTTAGACCGTCCCTGTTATAAAAGAAAAGAACCCCCCCAGTAATTCTGACACACATATTTAAGCACAATAGGCAATAAAGTGTAGTAAACTATTATTATTAGAATTAAAGGGACATTCCGGTGAAAATTTTAATGCGCATAAATTAATTACATCTTTGAATAGAAACATATTTGCAATATACAGTGCATGTATTGGCAAACATGTGTCTAGTAAAAGTTATCCCTGTATTAGTGTTAACATTTTTCTCTGCACGTGCATGTGAAGCATAGCTAGATATTGTCACTGCGCCTACATTTTAAATATTGCAGCTGCTCAGATCATCAGTGGAGCTTGTATCATGCTAGCAATTAACAAATTGAGTCATTACCAGATAGCACAAGCACTTTAGGCTCTCTGAGCAAGTGCTGTGTTTAAAATGCTGGTGCACGGTGCATACTTAAATACACTTTTGAAACAGCTATAGCTTTTATTGGAAGCATTTTAGCTAATGCATGTATAATACATAAATGCTTCTGTTCAATACCGGAATGCAGTCATGTGGTTTCCAATTTTGGCTGGAATATCCCTTTAAGATTTGTATTTCATTTACTTAACATTACATTCCTGGCACATCTAAAATTTGCACTAGTATTTAAATTAGTTAGGTATCAGTGATATCAGATTAACCCCTTCACTACCGGGAATTTCAGAGAAAAACTTAAAGGGACATTAAATCCAAAAAGTTTCTTTCATGATTCAGATAGAAAATATAATTTTAAACAACATTCCAATTTACTCCTATTATCTAATTTGCTTCATTCTTTTGATATACTTTCCTGAAAAGCATATCTAGATATGCTCAGTGGCTGCTGATTGGTGGCTGCACAAAGCTGCCTTGTGTGATTGGCTCACCCATGTGCATTGCTATTTCTTTAGTAAAGGATATCTAAAGAATGAAGCAAATTAGATAATAGAAGTAAATTGGAATGTTGTTTTAAACTGTATTCTCTATCTGGATTATGAAAGAAAAATTGTGGGTTTAATGTCCCTTTAAGAACCAGAGAATTTCTAGCATTTTTGCTATTATTCCGCTTAAATAGAAATAGAGCCTTCGGAGCTGATTTATTAATATGTGGGTGGACATGATCCTCTGTAGCGGATCATGTCCACCCCACATCGATAAATGCAGACACCATACACTGTCTGCATTTATCATTACACAAGCATTTTGTGGGAAATGCTTGTGCAATGCTGTCCCCTGCACATTCGGGGGTGTCAATCATCACAATATCATCCGATTATGATGATCGCTATCCGCCGCCTCAGAGGTGGCAGATGAGTAAAGGAGCAGCGGTCTTACGACTGCTGCTTAACTTTTGTTTTCGGCGAGTCTGAAGGCTCACGCAGAAACTGCTGCATTCGCAGCTTCTAAGATCGGCCTCTATGTCTTTTTGATTTATTGATGAAAAATATAAAAATTTTTAATGAAGACAACCCAAGGTATTGAGCTAGGCCCATTTAGGTATATTTGATGCCACTATTTGGCCTCCAAATATGACTATATATCGTTTTTCTTTACTTTTTGCAAACTTTGGGTTTCTCAATTAAATTATTTATATACAACTACTATAAGACATATGGTGCCAGATTTCAAGTGGAGCGCTAAATTACCTCTCAACTTTGTAATATAAGCGCACAATAATGTGTGCTGGTAATACAAGTAACACAAAGCGAATGCGAGTTTGGAAGCATTGCACTCACGAGAGAGCGCTTCCATAGGCTCCTATGGGAGTCTCGTTCTGAAGCTATCACAGATGACATCAGAACTTCGCGCAGCAATTTGAAGGCTGCTAATTGCAGCCATGCACCACACTTCTGAAATTCCTGGCAGCAAAGGGGTTAATCAGTTAGCTTCTAAGGTTCATTTTTGCTGTAGATTAGGGATTACCCTTCTACCTGACACCACCGACCCCCTGATCCCTCAGCTGTCTTCCTTCCTCAACACACCCACTTGTCACCACAATCTTAGCTACTGGCAGACAGTCTGCAGTTTAGAGCTTTTTTTTATTTCTGTAGTGTAGGGATACCTCCTCACCCATTCACCTCCCTGATCCAGTCTGCCAGTAAAAAAATATGATTTTTTAATATATATTATTATATATATTTTCTGCAGGTAGAGATCCTCCTCACCCACCTCACCTCCCCCCTCCAAGCAATTTTTTCTGTAGTGTAGGGTTCCACCTCCCCCCTTCAAATGATCATTTTCTGTAGTTTAGGTACCCATCCCTCTCTCTCCCCTGCCTAACATTTTTCCTCCCACTGCTCCCGCTCGGTACAATAGAAGATCTTTACAGAGAGTGGCACAGACAGTGTCATTGTCTGTTACGATTGGCGATCTGGCTTCATATGGTAAGGGAGCACATTCAGTACTGTAAGTACTTACTTCCATATCGCACAAATGGGGCAAAGGGACATGATACCCAAATGTTGAAGCACTTGAAAGCATAACTTTAAAAAGCTGACTAGAAAATATCACCTGAACATCTCTATGTAAAAAATGAAGATCTTTTACCTCAAATTTTCCACAGCAGCAACATCCCATTGTAAAGGAACTTTAAGCAGCCAATTAGGAGGCTAGTCCTGGTAATTGTAATGGAGCGTGCATCTGGCATGTTATTCCCCTCCTCAATTTAAGGACGTTTACCATGAAATCTCACGACATTTCAGTAAAATCTCATGACATTTCAGTAAAATCTCATGAGATCACAGTAAAGCAAAGTGTGACTTCAGCACTAAAGAATTAAACAGATTGGCTGTTTTTTGTTTACCATGCTGCTTACATTAGCTTAAAGATAACTGTTCACAGAAATTTTGAGAAGAAGGTGCCGATTTATTAAGCAGTCAATGCTGCTTATTCTGCGCAAGCATTCTGGCTTGCCGGAATCAGGAGTTAAGAGGCAGCAGTCGCAGACAACCCAACCTGCAAAAACTCATTTCAGGGAGGTGGCTTCTCCCGCTACTGCGCCGCCACCCCCCCCCTCCAAGTTATATATTGGACACCTTGAAACCCTAAATAAGATAGAGACTTATCATTAAAGTAGCTTCCCACTAAAGTCACATTAAAAAAGTAGCTTTATTGCACAACCACATACAGCAAACCTATTTTCCAGTGACCGTACGCTTGTTGAATGCTCAAATATTTTAGAATACAAAGTTTAATTACGTGCAGTAAATAGGGTAGTATTTGTGTTTTTATTTTATTAAAATCAGTGGGGACTTTTTGGTTACTGATGAATGCTTTGAGGGTTCTAAAACATCCCAGCAACTAAAGGCATTCCTTAAAGAAACAATTTTCCAGATTTGAGCCACATTGGATCATAATACTAGGAGTTTCAGGGAGATTGCATTCCATTTGCTGGCATCAGGGAGCCACTAATACAATCAGGGAGACTCCCTGAACTTCAGGGTGAGTTGGGATGTCTGCAGTCGTAAGACTGCTGCTCCTTAACTCGCCCGCCACCTATGAGGTGGCAGAAAGCAATCATCCCGATCGGATACGATCAGGATGATTGATACCCCCTGCTAGCGGCCGAATGGCAGCGAATGTTCAGGGGGCGGCATTGCATAGGCATTTCACCAGAAATGCTTGTGCAATGATAAATGTCGATAGCGTATGCTGTCGACATTTAATGAAGTCGGGCAGACATGATCCACTACAGTGGATCATGTCCGTCCGACATTTAATAAATCAGTCCCTAAATGTCTTCCTTTTTTACATAGAGGTGTTCATGTGAAATTTTCTTGTCCATGTTTTTACAGTTATGTGCTACACCATTTTCAAATGATTTAGCATTTTGGTATTATGTCCCTTTAAGTTTATCTGTTGCTAACCCAGTGCCACACTAAACCAGCTCTAATTATACTTTAAAAAGTGAAACACACAAAAATGTTTACATTTTACCAAACAATTTGCTTTCCTAGCCAGTGGGACTGAGCAATAACATCAGATGAACGTGAACCTGTTGGTTTTCTTCTAATTGGTTGCTAAAGATAGCTTAGGCTTCACTAACAGACTGGTTTATATAAGGCCCAATAAGGCCAGATGTCTGCAAAGCTGCATTTTCTCAGACTGAATAGATTCTGTCAAAAGAGGAAGAAAACAGGAAGCTCTGACATTCTTGGCATTTTCAGACAGAACACAAATTCATTGTAAAATGTGCATGATTGCTAACAGAAAGGCATCAAAAGCAATGTGCACTAAATTATTTTTTATTTCATATTAAAGGAAACTATTAAAAAAAATATGCTGGCTTCACTATGTAAACTATAGACCCCATGTAAAAAAATAATGACATTTATTCCTCTGAACATTTGTTCAGAGCTGAAAAAGATAAATGGTTTTGTAACAGAACATTGCACGGAAAAACTTAGTAATTGTTGAAAGATAGGTTTTTTTATGTTTTTTTTTGTTTTGTTTTGTTTGAAAACAAATTAAGAAAACCTAAAAACATGAAATTAAGGACTGAAAACAGGGTGAAACCTTACATTTCAAACCCAAGTAATACTTAAAGGGACACTAAACCCAAATATTTAATTTCATGATTCAAGTAGAGAATACAATTTTAAACAACATTCCAATTTACTTCTATTATCTAATTTGCTTCATTCTTTAGATATCCTTTATTGAAGAAATAGCAATGCACATGGGGGAGCCAATCACACAAGGCATCTATATGCAGCAACCAATCAGCAGCTACTAAGCCTATCTAGATATGCTTTTCAGCAAAGTATGTCAAGAGAATTAAGCAAATGAGATAATAGAAGTAAATTAGAAAGTTGTTTAAAATGGCATACTCTTTTTAAATCACAAAAGAAAAAATGTGGGTTTCATGTCCCTTTAATCCCCCTATACCTCCCTAACAGTACATAAAAAGAATGCTAATTTAACAAAACAACAGTAACACAGGGAATTTGATAATGACTAATGTTGTTGCATATATTGATAACAAATTTAAAAAAACAAATAATGTTATATATTTTAAACTACAACTACAATTACCCAAGGATCTAGCAAATTGTGAAACAGATAGACCCCCCCCCCATAGAGATTCCATACCCTCTAAATCAATCTTCTGCTAGCCAACTTGGGAAAGAGGCACCTTAAGGCATGAAGCCAAGACGGCCTCCATCCTTCCTCACTGGTAAGGCTTCCACTGCCTTAGTACTCTGGTTCCTAAACTGGGGGCTCAACTAACAAACAAGCAAGAGGAACGCTTTCCTAATTTGAGTCAGTGTGTGATCTCACATAAAGATGACTAAATAAAACCCAAGTGGCCTACTGACGAGCCCTGTGCCAATAGCCCTTGTACACATTATGAAAAGAGTATGGAGCAATTTGGAAGTGGGGTTCCACCTCAACCATGTTTTCCTGTACAGTTATGCGTTATACATAGTACAGGGTGTGCAGGGAGGCAAATGAATAGTGTTGTCTAGCAGCACTTTTCATATGCTGTCCAGAGAAGCAATACATGTTTCTTAGTGGACACTTAGTGGCAGTATGAGTAATTCATACCTATCCAGAAAAACATGGCTAAGGTGGTAACCCAAGAGGGATTCGAAATTGAGAAGCCAAAACAAAACCTTATTAGATTTGAAAACATAATGGTACACCAGGTACTCATGGACAACAAAAAAGAATACATATTTTTGTGTTTTTTCTCAATATTACAATAACATATTACAGTTTTCAATAATACAGTAATATAAAGGATGTGATCATGAAAATCTGTGGTTGAAGGCTTCTTCAGTTTTACTCCCATATGGAGAAAAGGAGACCAAATATAGAATAGCAGTGGAAGCAGTAAAGTAGATTCACAATGAAAAATACAAAGGGAACATATCGCTGGCAGGCAATCAAGATAAAAGGCCCAACTCAGCATAACACTACCTTCCAAACTGATCACCTTCTTTAGTAAACCCCCCAGAAAAGTTTCCGTGTCCACCTATTACTTCAATATAAGTAATTGACTCACTTTCTGGTCAATGTTTAAGATGACACTAAGAGGTTGATTTATCAAGCTGCGGCGGACAGGGGTGCATATACGCGCTCCTGTCTGCCGCAGCTCAGCTCTGGTGGAATTCAGCATTGCACATGAGCTCTATTCCGCCCCCTGTCCGCGCACAGCCAATCATGCATGGACAGGAGCTGTCAATCTCCCCAGTTGGACGAGACCAGGGAGATTGAATTTTGCCACCTTGGAGGTGGCAAAAGGGTAGGGAAGCAGCGGTCTTGTGAGAACTTGCCGTCGTAGGGGGTCGAAAGGCGTGCGAAGCCTTTGATAAATCGACCCCTAACATTGTACAAGTCCTCAGAGACACAGAACATACAAGATTACCAGGTATATCTCTGTGGTGGTAACTTCAGAAGCCTACTGAATGCATTTATATAGACCTTAAGACTTCTGCCATATAAAACCTAAAAGTCAGCTATGTACCTTTGAGATTAGTAAAGCACATTGACATAGTTGCCAGATTTCCAGGGAAAGTCCCTGCATTTTTTTGTATGTCTCTGGATTTTTTTTTGTCCCTAGAAATGTCCCTTCCAGGAGGGCTGCAGCTGAGCTGGGGTATATGTGACATATAGGGAGTAGCTGCCAGTGAGGCTGTGTGTGCAGCAAGTACTCTGCTTTATGACTGAGAGTAAGGTCTAGGCAGGAACCCTTTGCTTCATCTTCTCTGAATAATCAATGTTTAAACTACACTATATATAAAGTGTATTATTTAAATATAATTATACTATTACTAACAAATGCGTGTGTTTTGATAGCAGAATGGAGTGGGCAGAGGAGTTGAACAGTAGATACAAAAAACACACGGATCTACTAAACATAGTAAGAAGGTACACTTTGCAGAAACAGACTATGATGTTGAGACCTCTGATCCTGACTCCAATGAGGATGTGGTTATGCCTAGTAATGTATCAGTATTGGATAACCCAAGTAGTAGCATTACTGAGTCAAAAAACGAGTGGCGCTTGGGGGCAAAGCCCAAAAGAAAAAAAACACGAAGGGGCAGGAGAGGAAGTATCAAACATAAGCACACAAAACAGGTACCAAACGAGGACACAGACAAGGAAGTATCTCTAAAAAATGTTGTAAACCTTTCTAGGGCAATTCTGACACAAACTGAAAAAGAGGTCTTAAGCTTGGGTCCTGGTTTTTCTCCCACCTCTCACTTCAGCCTTTTCGGCACTATCTGCAATGTTAATTTATTTGTGAGAAAACTAACCCTTAAGAAACATTTTTTTTGGGAATGTGGATGGTCCCGAGCAGGCTGTAGGTGAATGTGCCCCCAGTAGCCAACAGACTAATAAAGATTGTCTTAGATTTGATGAACAATGTTTGGTTCTAGCAATGACTGCTCTTTGTAATGAAACTATTCAACAGGTTGAGGGCACCTTAAAACCACAGTGTATATCCAGCATGAAAAAGAGTGAATTTTACCCAGTGCAGAGCAGGAGTAAAAATATTGACGTTTTCCAGCGTACGGTTGAGAAAAAACGTATTGCTTTGTCTGAGGAAATTAACTCTAGCAATAATAAAAAAAAAGGATTTGTTTAAACACAACCTTACTCTGGCACAACGTCAAGCTCTAACAGCTTTGGGTACAAATACAGCTTTGATAATTAAAGAGTCAGATAAGGGAGGAAATGTGGTGGTAATGGATAGGGAGTATTACATAAATGAATCATATAGACAATTGAATGATACAGAAGTTTATAAACAAAACTAACCTTCAATCCCACCATTGCCTACAAACCTTTAGTGGAGGACATACTTATTTTTGGCCAACAAAAAGGGATTATACCATCTTCACTATTTAATTCATTGCTTCCAAAAACTCCCCTCATCCCTATCTTCTATTTTTTGCCAAAACTGCACAAAGATGCATCTAAGCCTCCTGGACGCCCCATTATATCAGGGGTAGGCTCCCTTTTGGAGCCCCTCTCTGAATTAGTGGCTTCCCTCTTGCAGCCCCTGGTTTTTAGCCTTATGAGATATGTTAGGGATGCCACCCAGGTACTTAGGACAGTACAGGACATTGAGTGGGAACAGACGTATCGTTTTGTCACCATAGATGTAGTCTCCCTCTATACCTCCATTCCACACCAGCAGGGATTGGATGCAGTCTCTTTCCTTTTGGATTACCATTCAAATTACGCAGCAGATGTGAAACTATTTCTTATCATGGCCATTGAATTTTTATTGACACACAATTTCTTTTTGTTTGAGGGTTGTTGCTACCTCCAGAGGCGTGGAACAGCTATGGGAGCAAAATTTTCTCCCTCCTATGCCAATCTCTTCATGGGATGGTGGGATCTGTTCCACGTCTATGGGGGTGGCAACCCCTTCAAAAACAACATTATTTATTTTGGCCATTACATCGATGATCTGCTGCTGGTGTGGAATGGAGATGAGGAAAGTGTGGGTGAGCTTTATTGAGTATATCAACAGGAATGAGGCTAACTTGAAGTTTACTTTTGAACAGCATTCATCTCAGATTAAATTTCTTGATATTGAGCTTATTGCACAGATATCCACACATACTATTGACACCTGTTTATATAGGAAGCCTACTGGTGGTAACACCATTTTGAACTACAAATCATGCCATCCCAGACATGTTCTGAAGGCTATACCTAAGGGCCAATACATAAGAACAAGAAGGATATGTTCTAATGATGCCGCCTATAGGGAACAAATTGACATTTTGGATAGTAGGTTATCCCAGTGGGGCTATCCTACTAAACTACTTCGGTCTACTAGGGAACAGGTTAATCAGATTCCACGTAATACCCTCTTGGAGTATAAACGTGATAATAGGGCTTTGTCAAAACGTGCTGATTGTAGGGATAAGCTAATTTTCAGTACCCCCTATAGCCTCGAATTCCACAAAATCTGCAACCTCATCAGGGAATGTTTACCCATTCTTGCCACCGATCCGTCTTTGGAGAGGGTGACGAACAATGGTTGTAAGTTCGTAGCTAGGAAAGCAAAAAACATAGGCAATATGGTGGCCCCTTCACAGTTGCCTGAACATAAGATACGTACCTGGCTGCAACATAGAATGGGCTTTTATAAGTGCAAATCCAAAATTTGCAAGACTTGCAACTATGTTACAGAGGGTGAATCATTTAATTCTTCAGTTTCTAACATGAACTATCAGATTAGGTACCATTTAAACTGCAATTCTACATATGTAGTTTACCTCTTGACCTGTAGGGGGTGCCAGATTCAATATGTTGGGAAAACTAAGAGGATGCTCAGAGATAGAGCTCTTGAAGACATCAGGGATATTGATAATCCCGATGTCTTCACACCAGTAGCAAAGCACTTTAAAAATATGCATGCAGCAGATTAATCTCTGGCATCTTTTCAAGCTATTGATCACATTCCCGACATAAGAGAGGTGGTGGCAGGGAATATAAATTGTGCTATAAAGAAGGACAGTGGATATTCACTTTGCGCACCAGACACCCACTTGGAATAAATATGGAAACTGATGTTAATACTGTAGCTCAGAAACATTAAAACACTATTTGTCTAATCATTTGAGAGTTTAAGTGATAAGTGTGCACAGTAAACAGACAAGACCCGCATACATATCCCACTGTACCTCCACCCTGGGTTCTGATATTACATCACCACATGGAAAAGGCAAGTTCTGCACATGAGATTCATCTGCAATATGTGATTTGGACATAGCAAAAGGGCCTAAGGGCATCAAAGGTTATAACAATTAGTAGTAGCAGTTTCCCCAGCTTCTTCTGCAAATGAACAGAATATGAGGACCTTGTCCAACTAGAGAAGTGAATAGACCTCATACTGGCAGCAGTAATTCTTACCCTGTCCTTTATCAGGAAACATTCTAGAGTTACCTGCAGTCACTAAAGAGACATTGTGTATTCTGGGGCAGTCTCACTTCTGAAAACATCTAGAAGAATGAGGATGGGGAGACAGAGAGACCAAGAGTCCCCCACGCTTAAACTGAGAAGCAGGGAGAGTAACCTGTTCTGTCTACTCTCAAGCCCACTGAATAATATCTAAACATTGTAATTAATAAAAATATATGTTTATATAAACAAAGCTCATAATAAAACCTTAATAAGTGCACATGAACTTAGAATATATGCATTGAATATGCACAAGGAAGGTAAAAATGTGCCAGTAGTAAGGAATAAAAAACATGGGGGGGGCTGCTTTGTGCAAATACTTATAGATGCTTACAGATATTCTGCAGCAGTATACAACTTGAGAAGAATGATTCATCCACAGTCACTACAACTATGTGCTGAGATGTAAATCAGAAGGTGTAAAATCACAATTAACTGTTTTAATTGTTTTTCAGCAATAGGTTTGTCATTGTTGTTTCAGTAAAATATAGCCCTCTACCTAAAGGAAACCCCAAAAAATTATTTAATGATTTAGATATAGCATATATTTTTTTATATATTTTTTTTAAAAAGTTACAATTTACTTCTACTGTCAACGTTGCTTCATTCTCTTGGTAACTTTTATTGAAGGAGCAGCAATGCACTGCTGGGAGCTAACTGAATATATCTGTAAGCCAATGAGAAGAGGCATATATGTTCAATTAAATGTAATATATTAATAATAAGAACTTTTACACTAATTACAAAACATAAAAATGAATTACCCAGAAAACACACATGCCCACTACACTGGATAATGCCCCTGTTAAAATCCTTAAAAAGACATATCTCTGGTTTTGGAACACAACAGGTTAATTTCACTTTTTTTACCTATTAGCATCACTACAAACCTTGATCAACATACAGACAGGGCCTGACTAGGACTAACAATTAGCCCTGGAAAAATATGAAGACCAGCCCTATTTTCTGTGGAATGCATGTCACATTTTTCTCAAGGGGATTACTGGGATAGTCCATTCTCTAAAATAATTGAATTTTAAAAAATAAATAAATATCAGTTTGTAATAAAAAAAACAATGCCTGATTATTGTTATATAGACACCATACGACCCAATTTCATCCATGACATTCTCACAGTTTGAAATGATCCACATTCATTGTGTGATCTGGAGAAGACAATCACAAGAGTGTGTCGCTCTGTCTCTTTCTAGACAATAGAAACCATTCAAAGGAGGGCTACTAAAATGGTACATGGTCTAGGAAATAATACTTTCAAGGAAATATTTTGTGATCTAAATATATAAGGAGAAGAGAGAGGTGATACTGCTGTATCTTTTCACCAGCAGCACCATCCCCTTATATTGTAACTGGTCAGACCCAGGTTCTGCGGCCTACCAGAAAATATCCTGGTGTCCTGGTAGGCCAGTCTGGCAGTGCATACAGGCCCTTCAACTTGTGATGTAATCACTTAACCAAAAGAGTTGCCATTTTGTTTATTGCTAATCCTGCATATTTGTTTGTTGAATATGAGAATAACAATATAGATAATGTAGATTTTGTGTTCTTTTGTGGAGAGAACAATTTTGAGGCTTATGGGGTATATACAGTATCCCACAAAAGTGAGTACACCCCTCACATTTTTGTAAATATTTTATTATTTCTTTTCATGTGACAACACTGAAGAAAAGACACTTTGCTACAAAGTACTGTAAAGTAGTGAGTGTACAGTCTGTATAACAGTGTAAATTTGCTTTCCCCTCAAAATAACAACACACAGCCATTAATGTCTAAACCATTAGCAACAAAAGTGAGTACACCCCTAAGTGGAAATGTCCAAATTGGGCCCAATTAACCATTTTTTCCTTCCCGGTGTCATGTAATTCATATGTGTTACACGGTCTCAGGTGTAAGTGGAAGCAGGTGTGTTAAATTTGGTGTTATTGTTCTCACACTCTCTCATACTGAGACCAAGATAAACTTATTTGGTTCAGATGGTGTCAAGCATGTGTGGCTGCAACCAGCTGAGGAGTACAAAGACAAGTGTGTCTTGCCTACAGTCAAGCATGGTGGTGGGACTGGGGTGCTTCCGGCACTGGGGAGCTACATTTTATTGAGGGAACTATGAATGCCAACATGTACTGTGACATACTGAAGCAGAGCATGATGCCCTCCATTTGGAGACTGGGTCGGAGGGCAGTATTCCAACATGAAAACGACCCCAAACACACCTCCAAGATGACCACTGTCTTGCTAAAGAAGCTGAGGGTAAAGGTGATGGACTGGCCAAGCATGTCCCAGACCTAAACCCTATTGAGCATCTGTGGGCATCCTCAAACGGAAGGTGGGGGAGGGCAAGGTATCTCTAACATCCACCAGCTTGTGATGTCGTCATCAAGAAGTGGAAGAGGTCTCCAGTGGCAACCTGTGAAGCTCTGATGAACTCCATGCCCAAGAGGGTTAAGGCAGTGCTGCAAAATAATGGGGGCCACAAAAAATATTGACACTTTGGGCCCAATTTGGACATTTACACTTAGGGGTGTACTCACTTTTGTTGCCAATAGTTTAGACATTAATGGCTGTGTGTTGAGTTATTTTGAAGGGACAGCAAAGTTATACAGGCTGTATACTCACTACTTTACATTGTAGCAAAGTGTCATTCCTTCAGTGTTGTCGCATGAAAACATATAATAAAATATTTACAAAAAATGTGATGTAATGCTCGTGGGATACTCCTCTATCAGACCAAACTCGGCCAGTAGTCTTGTTATCCCGGCGTTGAGCCGGAATGATAGGGAATATTCCAGAGCAAAGCAGAGTAAGTTTGCAAGATGAGATAAATGGCACTCACCACAGGCAGGACAGTCCTTGGCGGTAACAGGCAAGAAACCAGAGACAAACCACTAGTGTGGTCAGCCAGGCAGGGTTTGGCAACAGTAAGGCAGTCCAGGGGTAAACCACTAGGATGGTCAGGCAGGCAGGGTTTGGCAACAGTGAGGCAATCAAGGGCAGATAGGGGTTAACAGGTAGCGTTCAGCAGCAGTATCAATCCAGCAGTTAAAGGTTAAAGAGGAAGAGTGCTCAGACAAGCAAAGTTCAGCAGCAGTATCAATCCAGCAATTAAGGGTTAAAGAGGCATAGTGGTCAGGCAAGCAGGTGTCAGCAACAAAATAACAATCCAGCATACAAATCAATAACACCCAGGAGAACAGTAAGTAACACCTATACTTGGGCAGTGATAGGTAGGACTGAAGTTACTTACATAGGTGCAGGATTCCCGCCACAGGAGATCCAGACCAGCTTCTGCAGGAGGAAGCATGCGGCGATGACGTCACCACCGCACGCACAGAGGAGCCAACTTCCCCTAAGCAACGAGCAGACAGCAGGCGTGCGTCCCTAGCAACAGCTAGAGCAGCGCGACATGTGAGGGGTGTACACACTTTTGTGGGATACTGTATAGCAGACACTGCTTTCATTGCTGCTCTCACACATGGTGGTCTTAACTTTAGCCACACTCCTAGACCAAGTGAGAGACATGGTGGCGGTGTTGGAATCTTACTCTCCCCCTCCTGCTCCTATCAGCATCTATCTCCATTTCCATCTCTCTCCTTTTCTTCCTTTGAAGTCCACTGCATTCGCCTGTTCTCCTCCCTCTCTCTCAGAGTGACAGTTATCTATCACCCCCCTGGACCAACCTCCAAATTCCTTGACAACTTTTCTGCCTGGCTTCCTTACTTTCGCTCTACAAATACACCTACTCTAATTCTGGGTGACTTCAACATCCCCATTGACAACCCATCTGCCCCTGCTGCCTCAAAACTTCTCTCACTAACTCCTTTGGCCTCTCACAATCCACCCTATTCCCTACCCACCGTGATGGACACTCTATATTTTACTGGTATTCTCCTATCTCTGCTCTCTCTCTGGTGTTGCCTGTCACCCATTTCCCATCTCAGACCACCATCTGCTCACCTTTAATCTTAATATACAGGCTAAACCTACTTCTCCCCCTCGCACCTGTTGAAATCTGCACACTGTAGACCCTCCCCAACTCTCCAAACTTATTCAAATACACCTGCCCACTCTTCCACAATATCCAGCCCTGACCTTGCTACAACCAACTATAACAACTATAATACAATACGTTGTCAGTTCCAGCCCTGGCACTCCCAGCAAACACGCCACCTACAAAAATGCTCCCGCACTGCTGAATGTGCCTGGAGGAAATCCTGCTCTGAACCTGATTTCATGCACTATAAGTTCATTCTTTACTCTTACACCTCTGCCCTTCACTTAGCTAAAACTACTTCTCTTCTCTTATATCCACTCACTCTTGAAACCCTAAAAGACTCTTCTCCATTTTTAACTCTCTCCTACGCACCTGCACTACCCCACTCATCTGCATTTAGTGCTCAAGACCTGGCTGACTACTTTTTCAATAAAATACTTACCATCTGAAAAAACATCCCAACACAAGCCTGCAATCTCCCAACCTTCCTCCCAGTCATCCCCTCTGCCACTCTCTGCGTCCTCCTCCCAACCCTCCTCCCAACCACTGAGAGTGGAGTGGGTTCCCTATTTTCTTCCTCACACCTCACTACCTGCCCACTTGACCCTATTCCTTTACATCTAATACCTTCTCTGTCTCCCACCCTCACTCCAGCTCTTACTCACATATTCAACCTATCCCTTTCTACCGGCTCATTCCCTGCCTCCTTCAAACATGCAAAGGTCACCCCCATCCTCAAAAAACCCTCCCTTGACCCTAACTCTCCTGCAAACTAGCGCCCCATATCACTGCTCCCGCTAGCTTAAAAAATCCTTGAAAAACTAGTTAACCCTAACCCACTTCCTGTCCTCCAACTCATTGCTCGACCCCCTGCAAACTGGCTTCCGTCCCCAACACTCAACTGAGACTGCCTTCACCAAGGTTTCTAACGATCTCCTTTCTGCTAAAAACAAAGGCTACTACTTATCTAACTTGACCTCTCTGCTGCCTTTGACACTGTTGACCATCCCATTTTCCTACCGACTCTCAGCTCTCTTGGGCTCTGTGACACTGCCCTCTCCTGGATTTACTCTTATCTCTCTAACAATCCTTCTCCATCTCTTTTGCTGGTGACTCCTCCTCTCTATTGCCTCTGTTTGTTGGAGTACCTCAAGGCTCTGTCCTGTGTCCTCTACTCTTCTCTATTTACACTTCTTCACTGGGTAAACTTATCAACAGCTATGGCTTCAACTATCACCTCTATGCTGATGATACCCAAATCTACCTATCCAACCCTGCACTCTATCCTTCTGTCAATTCTCACATCAGTGACTGCTTATCTCGCATTTCCTCCTGGATGGCCTCTCACTACCTAAAAATAAACATGTCCAACACCGAAATACTTCTAATCCCCCCCCTCTAACTCTACTCTAGGTTCTAATTTTTCTATCACTGTTGGTAGCACCACTATCTCCCTATCACCCCAATTCCGCTGCCTTGGAGTCACACTTGACTCAAATCTGTCCTTCATTCCCCACATCCAATTGCTCTCTTCATCCTGCTGCAACCACCTAAGCAATATCTACAAAATGTATCCGTTTCTGAGCACTGAAACTATTAAACAGTTACTCCACTCCTTGGTAATTTTCCAACTTGACTACTGTAATAATCTAATAACTGGTCTCCCTTTCTCCCACCTCTCTCCCCTTCAATCCATACTAAATGCATCTGCCAGGCTAATCCACCTCTCTTGATGCTTTATTTCTGCTGCACCTCTCTCTGAGTCCCTTCACTGGCTCCCCATTCACAGCAGAGAAATTCAAAATTCTCACCCTGACCTACAAAGCCCTCACCAATGCTGTCCCACCCTACCTATCCTCACTCATCAACAAATATACTCCAGCCCGTCCCCTAAGATCCAACAATGACCTGCTCCTTGTGACCTCTACCAGCACCTCATCTCATGCTAGACTACAGGACTTCTCTCGTGCGGCACCAGCCCTCTGGAACACACTTCCTCAAGCTGTCAGACTTTACACTAAACCTTTACTCATTTAAATGTTCCCTAAAGACTTTTTTGTTCAGGGAAGCTTATCACCCGACTCAGTAACAAATGAATTTAACTTACCTAACAGTTGCCCTCATCTATCTCCTCACTAATATCATTCTCACCCTTGCGGTCCCCACCTCCTGTTTCCCATCCTCCTACCCATCTAGATTGTAAGTTCCCACGGGAATAGGGCCCTCAATTCCCCCTGTATTTGTCTGTAAAATGTCTTTTATTGTATTGTTTCTCAGTTGTACTTTTATCTTTGTAGCCATGGGCAGCGCTGCGGAATCTGTTAGCGCTTTAAAAAAAAATAATAATAATAATATACATACATATCAGGGATGTTAAAAAATATTTTTTAAAGGACCAGAAATGTGTCGAAATGAATATAATGGTTTGTAACTGCTGTAGTAAGCTGAACTTTTCAAAGCATCAGCATGCCAAAGTTATTTAATTATTTTTAAAGAAAATAAGAGTGAATATGAAGAGTTTACATGCAAGTTATTTATGATAAAATCATAATTATATAGAAATTCCCTGGGAAAAAAAATAACTCATAATGATGGATACTCCTTAAAATCCATGTTCATTTGTTCATCAAGTTTAGCCTGTGTGGAAAAACTATTACATTCGCCCACTGCTTAATTTATCAGCAATGCATAAAAAATACACCATGACGTTCTTAAACTTACAATTTAAACCAGCTGTCCATGACATTCCCGGGGGGGGGGGGTCTAATCAGCACATCTGCTCCTTCTTAAGACTATAGTAAACGCAAAAATGGTGCAATTCCACAGGGAAATGTCTCTTTACATGTAACTATGTAAAACTTCCCGTAAAAAAAAGTATATATATTTTCTTTAGTACAGACCGCAATAATATTATATTTAGAACACAGACGAGTGTAGGTAAATATATGTTTTTGTAACAATATGAAGTAGATGCTAAGTCATCAGCAAATGATAAAGAAGAAATGATTATATTTCTAGTCTTTGATACTTTATTAGAATATTGTTTTTAACTATTTTTTAGATACCGGCACCTCTCTGTTGAAGCTTTGAAAAGTTCATACACGTTTAAGCCTAAAAATATGTTTCATGATCTCCAAAAGCATGTTCCTGTCATTTACTATCTATATAATCTCTCAATTTGCTGAAGCTGTGCCCCCAGGTTTTTTTATGACTTGAAAGTCCCTTTACCATATTTTTTAGCCAGATTTCAACATGGTAGCTCCCATGACTAGAGGGAGGTTGGGAATAACCTCAGTGCTATGCTCATAAAATGTATTTCGGTATAGACTAAAAGTGTTGTACTAACTGTTGTGCGCGAGTGAAACCAGGTTTTTGTGAATGGTGGAAATAGCACTTGTATTACAAATCAAAAGTAAATGCAACTGCGAGAGCGCAATCGCATTTTATGCTCAACGGACTTAAAACCTCACATAAAGGGTAGTGCGTTAAAATAAAGTTGCACTAAACACAACATAAATACTTTGAAAATTATAGTTACATTAATATAACAAATGTTAAAAAGTAGCAGCCCAAGCTTATAAAATATTTTTTTGTAAATTTCCATTATGGTGCAGAACTTTAAAGTAATTAACCAATTAAACCAATGATATATTAATCTTGTTATAAAAGTAATGGAGATCAGCACTCTTAAAGAAGTATAAAAGTGCAAAATAGTTTTATTTTAAATTTACTTAAGACAGCAATCTCCATTGTAAATAATGCCTATATCAAGTGCTATTTACACATAACATATAACAGCGCAAAAACAAGTAGCATACAAAAAAACAAATAAACTGATGCCAGCATATAAAAGAAGCCAAGTAGTTGACCATGAAGACGTGCAACACCCTGCTGCACCAGACCCTGTCTCTCACAGGCACTGTCTGTGCAGGATGACTTGGATTTCTATGCACGTAATAGAGCCGGAAAGCTGAGCGGAGAATACTAGTACACTGTTCAGGTACTCAATCAATGTGTATAGTGACCAGTATGAAGCAAAAAGCCATAGCCATAAGTAGTAAGCACAGTCCAAGCAGAAGTATAGCTCACTCAGTGGGGCTTGACACAATCCAAACACCCATAGGATACAGGATTAACCACTCAGGGTAATGTGCCATAGTACAAACGTGCAGCCAAATAGTCCTTGTTATAGGTGGGGAGCAAGTAGGAAAGCCCCAATCATCACTCACAGAAAACACATGCAGAGGGTATGTGTTTATTGTTCAAACAGATCTTGAAAGTAGAGGTAAGCATGTCATCACTCACATATCCAGTGTATCGATCTGCAAGAATCCTCAACTATCACATAATGGCTGCTTAGGCCCAAACTGTATCTCTTCTCTGGTGGCAGGAGAGACTAGTGCCATCCGACAACCTCCCATAAGGTGCTCCATATTAGCAGGTCATGCTTCAAAAGTGCAAACTGGCATCCAGAAGAAAGCCACCTACATGCATTTCACCCCCATTGGAAGAATCAAGGGGCTTCATCAACCACACAATGCAGCCTTTAACCAAACACACTCATATACAAACAAGGGTCATTGACACAGGCCATTGTAATTTTTCTATTGAAATAAAAAACATGAAAACAAACTGCACTCTCAAACTTGACAGGGTACGCATCACATAACCCTAAAAAACCCACAGCCCTGGGTGCAAAGTTCATAGGGAAAATAACAAAACAAAAAGTATTCACTGAACAAATAGAATGAATAGAACAGTTTGAGAGTGCAGTCCATTTTCATGTTTTATATATATACACACACACTGTATGTATGTATGTATATATATATACTCCACAACAGTTGCAGCGTCGCGCTCTATCTCCTCCTCCTTACACGCTGCACGCTCTCTCACGGCACTTTCGGAGCTCCAATGGGGGGGGGGGAGGAATGACGTCACCAAGTCTGCTGGATATGCTACCGAGTAGTTACTGCTTGTCCCACAGTACAGGTATGTAAAAAGATACAAAGGTAACTCGGGCACTTCCAGTAGAATAAGATAAAACGAAAGCTTTATTTAATCCAAGTGGTAAAAACAGACTAAAGCTTAGTCTAAACTGACACAGCCTTAACGATTAAATAAAGCTTTCGTTTTATCTTATTCTACTGGAAGTGCCTGAGTTACCTTTGTATCTTTATATATATATATATATATATATATATATATATATATATATATATATATATATATATATATATATATATGTGTGTGTGTGATGTGTTTTCTACTTAGATTTCATCACAATACTATAGTATATAGCAAAGTGAAGGACCCCAATACCTGAGCAAAGTTTTAGCACATCATAGGCTTGAGCCGTCATGAGTTTTTCAGCAGGCTCCTATAGAAGTCTATTATGTGAGGAATTTAGTGCACCCAGTAGTGGACCTACTTAACAGAGGGCACAGGTGCAAATTTTAATGGACACCCCCCAAAGGTAACTCAGTAGTAAGCAATAGTAATAATATACATGCTGCTCTGTATAATGATTTTGAGGATAGATAGATGCTCCTGCAACCTGAACTAATAAAAGACTCCCCTGCATTAAGATTATAGACTGGCTACTATGGGCCCCCTCAGTACTTGGACCCTTGTGCCTTAAAGGTAGTTCCATCTATAAATGTACCCGCATTATCCAACATCTAGATGTAAGGGTGCTCTAGACTACCAAAAAGTCAAACTATAAAATATTACTTTTGACTTGTAATATGAGCACACAATTAAAACAGTAAAAAATGCAAAATAGAAGCGCCCCACATATAGTGAATCTTAATAACATTATTCAAAATGTTATATACACTTGTGTGCTAATCAGATTAAAGGATATATTGCTGTTAGAATTTTACAATAATTTTACAATAATCAATTTTGCTGCCTCATATGTGTTATGGCACTGGAGACCGGATAAAACTAAATAAAAAAGAAAGAAAACAAGGCACAATACCTCTAAGTGCAGTATGTCAAAAGATTACACAATATTTTTTAACAATCACAAATAAAAACTCACAAGATATAACCTCAATAAAAATGAGGTATGATAAGGGCACCTGAGAACCGTATAGGTCTCTCAAACGATCTCCATCAGGATTCTGTAACAGCAACAGGTCTTTGAAATGTGAATGTGTATCCAAACTTTCACAAGCTGTGTTCCAATGCACTCCCTGTGCTTTAACCGGTGGGATCAGGATTTCCAAAACATCCCCAAATAGTGAGGTCCAAATAGTTCAGAACAGTTTAAAAATTGTTAAAAAACGCCACTTAACAAATCAGCTGTATAAAAGCAAATGTGCCGGCAGCCTGCGACAGTTGATTGTGGTAGCGTGAAGACGGTGGCGTGGCCTTACGCATTTTGTAGGGATTCTCCCTACTTTGTCAGAAGTAAAACAGCTATTGATTTAATTAGAGTCATACACATATGCACATAAGAGCTAATATTTTTGTTCTCCTTATAATCTGGCACAAGGTGTTTTCTGGAGCATTAGTACCTCTGCTGTGTCTTAATGAAAATTATTTTGGGAGTTAACATGGTGTAAAAACAATTAAAAACATATAACAATAGAGCTTGGAATGGCATTGAATTAAAAAAAACGTTAAAAGCATTTGAATACAACTCACATGACATGACTCTTGATTTATTGGATTTAAATCAGTTCCATTTTAGTGATTATGGTGCAAAATATCTGCATCACTACATAATAGATGCTTCTAATGGATGGTTATTATGAACAGCAACCATGGTATCTTTCGATCCTACCCTGGTATATTATATTTTTATTACTATATTATATATTTTATATATCTAGCTATATCGATCTATCATTTATCTAGTTATGCAGTATAGTATATATAATATTATAAAGTATATAGGTAAAAATGTTATGAGAACTTAAGCTATAAATGTGACCCCCCCCCCCCACACACACACACCTTAATTAAACATAAAACTTGACCGGGCCCCCTTAGCGCTGTTATCCATAAATGCAAGCTACAACCACCATAATAAATGTTAAGGCTGACAAAAAACCCTTACAAATCTCCAAAGCTAAAATCAAGATGTAATTCATATTACGTAATGCATAGTGAAAGCAAAAAGCAAGGTTCATATTCATATTTCTTAAGATAGCTTCAGCATCAATTATTATAATAAAGTCGAGTTGTCCCCAATTCCAAAAAAGTTGTGACAGAATGGAGAATGCAAAAAAAACTAATAAAAGACACATTTGAAAATTCAATTCACCCTGTACTATACTGAAAACACATTATTTGATGTTTTACTTTGTGAATTTAAAGTATTTTTGAAAATATACACTCATTTAAAATCTGACGACTGCAACACACTACAAAAAAGTTGGGACAGTCGCCTTTTTACCACTGTCTAACATCAGCTTTTCTTTTAGTAACACTTATTAAGCATTTAGGCACTGAAGACACCAGTTGGTTAAGTTTAGCAAGCGGAATTTCCCCTCATTCATCCATTATGCATGTCTTCAGCTGGCAACTGTACAGGGCCTTCGTTGCCTTATTTTGCACTTCATAATGCACCACACATTCTCAAGTACGGACAGGTCAGGACTGCAGGTAGGCCATGCTAGCACCCACACACTCTGCGTATGCAACCATGAGCTTGTAATCCAGGCAGAATGTGGTTTGGCATTATTCTGCTTGAAAATGCAGAAACGTCCCTGGAAAAGACGACGTCTGGATGGCAGCATATGTTGCTCCAAAATGTATACATATTTTTCTGCATTTATGGTGCCCTCACAGATGTGCAAGTTACCCATGATGTGCAAGTTATCCAGACTGGCACAACCCCATACCATGACAGACGCTGGCATTTGGACCTGACTCTGATAACAGCTTGGATGGTGCTTTTCCTCTTTGGCCTGGAGAACACGACAGCTGTTTTTTCCAAAAACTATTTAAAATGTTGACTTGTCGGACCACAAAACATGATTCCACTGTGCTACTGTCCATCTTAGATGAGACTGAGCCGAGAGAAGTCAGTGGCGCTTCTGGACAGAGTTGATGTATGGCTTCTGCTTTAAACAATAAAGCCTTAACTTGCATCTGTGGATGTAGCGGCAAATGGTGTTGACTGACAAAGATTAACCAAAGTATTCCCGAGCCCTTGTAAGAATATCCATTACAGACTCAAGACGGTTTTTGAGACAGTGATGTCTGAAGGATCAGAGAGCAAGCGGATTCAGAAGTGTTTTTCAGCCTTGCCCTTTAGGCGCCAATATTTTACTGGACTCCTTGAATCTTTTCATTATATTGTGCACTGTAGAAGATGAAATGCCCAAAATCCTACCGATTTGTCTATTGGGAAATGTTCTCAAAGTGTTGGATTATTCGCTGATGCATCTGTTGTCAGATTTGCGAGCCTCGACCCATCATTGCACTTGAAGTACTAGGCCTTTTTTGGAGGCTCGTTATATACTATGATTACACGATTGCCTCACCTTATTTCAACTTGTCACATCGCTATTAGTCCAAAATTGTCCCTGATCCAACTTTTTTGGAACGTGTTGCAGTCATCAGATTTGAAATGAGTGTATATTTTAAAAAATACATTAAATTCACAAAGTAAAAAATGTGTGTTCAGTATATTACAGGGTGAATTGAATTTTCAAATGACTCTTCGGTTTTTTTTTTTGCGTTTTTTTTGCATTTTCGATACTGTCCCAACTTTTTTGGGAAATTGGGGTTGTGTGTATATATATATATATATATACATATATATATATATATATATATATATAAGCAAAAGAAGAGTGCACTCGCCAGAACTTTTCAATGATTTATTTCCTAAGATGTGAGCGTTTTTGGTTGTTTAGCCCCTTCCTCAGACATACAAAAAACAAATGTGCATATTCCAACACCAGTAAAAAGCTAAAGGTATCAGAAAAAGTTTAGTTCCTTCTTAGTGGTTGTTTATTGTAGAATTTTAGAGAGAGATATTATTTATAAAATTTGTAACATACGTCCTAAAAATTGTTTATACTTTGTTACATTGAACAGTGGTTAGAGGAAAGGAGTGTAATATTTTTAATTATATGTGCTAAGATTACTCAAATGGTAATTAGTTATTTAAAATTAAAAAGAAACTTATCTGAGTGATATCGTGAAAATGTCGCTATAAAAAATTAATGTGAAAAATGGTAAAGTCGTTACTAGTGTTATAAAATTCTTGTGTGTGAAAACTACTCACATAGAGTGATGCAAATTATTAAAAAACTAAGTAGTCAAAAACTTATAATAGAAGAAAGTTTGTAATAATATCAATGGCAATGTTTGAAAATATATATTAACGTGTTCAGAGCTGCATAAAAATAACAAGTTCCAAATAACCTTTTAGAAGATCCCTTATACAATAAATGTACACAGGTGTATAAATCTCACTTATTTATTATCAGATAAAAAGTTTAAAATTTAACAAGGGGACGTCTCCCCAGATTACAACAACATAAAAATATTAAATGAAACGATCTCTGTAGTGATCAACAAATAGCCAGGGACTGTATATCATATAGGCACAATATATTGCTATGTTATAAAGTCTGGTGATGACTTTTAAATAATAGATTTGGTTATCCGGAATGAAGTCTTTAACACCAAAGCAATCCAGGTGGATAATACAAAGTTGCTATGCAAGTACCGTAATTGGTTATATTAGCGGACAAAGTTATGCTCTATAGGAGTGATCATAAACTTCCTTCTGTTGTGGAACAGTCAATTTATATCGCTTACTTGTATATTCTGATTCCTCTCCTCCTTTAATTCTTGAAAGAACCTCTGGAGCCTGTGTCCGACGGCTATCTCCAAGCTGAGTCAGTACGCCGCATGGGTCTTGGCGTCTGACGTCATTAGTGTATTTTCCGGTTGTCAGAAAGAAACTCACAGCTGGGATGTATGTTATATCCAGAAATGATTTGGGAGATAAATTCGTAATTTAGCAGTTAATGTCACACCCTGCACCTAGTGCTAATGCACGCAGGGATAGATTGAGCTCAAATATAAAAGATCCAAAAATAGCAAAATAACCCGGGTTACCTCAGAAATTGGTTAAAAGTTGTTTTAAAGTTCAGATGTCATCATCTGTAGGAAGCACAGTCACTTAGATCGACGCGTTTCACTCACCAGGGAGCTTTATTAAGATACAGGTGACTGGCAAAAGGTGTTCTTATATAGGTTGCAGGTAGTTCTGATTGGTTCTTTCCAAATGCTTTCTTGTTAAGGTGGAATCACAGGTATTATCTCCATACGGGTATCATACTCTTTATACGTGTCCAGAGTCTTTAAGGTGGAAATCTTTAAATTCAAATCAATAAAAAAAAAATTTATAAAATTTTTGAAACTTTATTTCAGTCCTTTTTTGTATTGTTATATTAGGTCATGCTTCTTATATGTTTCCAGATTCTTATAATGGAGGTACTTTTATTCAAACCAATAAATAATTAATGGTTCTTATTCTGACTCTTTGTTCTGTTTGTTATGATCACATACATTTTATTTTTCTTAAAAACCAATTTGTAGTCCCTTAAAAATACAGTATAAAATCCCACTCTATTATAACTGTTACAACTCCTTCCATAAAAACTTTATAAATATAAGTATAGTATCCAAGGTATTATACATCTGTTTTACATAGAGCATATCTACATATTCTAAAATTGCTATTTTCATAAGTTAATGTTGTTTATAATAGAAGGGTATCTTCTTTCTTTCAAAAAGGGGGGATCTTATAATATTGCCTGTTATAAGTGCTATTATAATTCAAAAAGGAAATGTGAGAGGTCTAGTTCAGAGTTCAGACCTTTAGGGTGTAGAGTGTCGTATTTATAGATCAATTTGGCTTCGTTTATTAATAATTTCTTCTCTATATTCCCGCCCCTCCAATGTTTATGTACTTTCTTTATAGCCCAATATTTTCGATGTTTGGTGTTACCTTTGTGAACTATCTTAAAATGTTTGTATAGGTGGGTGTCATCTTTACCATTTTTAATATTGCCAATATGCTCTCTTATGCGGTCTCTTACCATTCTTGTAGTTTCTCCAAAGTAAAAAAGATTACAGGAGCACTTTAGGACATAAATTATATTTTTATTGGTACATCTTATAGTGTCTTGAATAATAAGAGGTCTTGTAGCATTGTTAATTTCAATATTTTTTAATTTGCTGCTATGACTACAGGCCTTGCATGAATAGCAGGGGAAGAATCCCATAATGTCTTTGCCAGTTAGATCTCTTTGTTTAAAAATAGTTTTCTTAGTTTTTTTCAGTTCACTAGGGGCTAAAAGTGTCTTTAGATTGGCAGCTTTTTTAAAGACAAAATTGGGGTGATCAGAGATTTTTTCGCCTAATATATCATCTTCTTTGAGAAGATACCAATGCTTTTTTATTACTCTTTTTATGATATTTTGATCAATACTGTAGTCTATTATAAAGGGGATCGTTATTTTATCAGCATTGTTCTCCTTTGGTCTCTCTTTATACATTAGTAAAGATTCCCTATCCGTATTCTTTGCTATTCTATTGCTTTCTCTCTGATGTCATTTTGATAACCCCTTGCTTTGAATCTTTCTAATAGAATCTCAGACTGCTGTTCAAAATCTGATATCCTGGAACAGTTCTTCCTAATGCGTAAATATTGCCCTATCGGGATACTCTTTTTCCATACATCTAAGTGGCAGCTATTTGCGTGTATATAATTACTGCAATCAACCTTTTCAAAATGAGTTTTTGTTTCCAATTGATTCTCCACCCTCATAATCTCTAAATCTAGAAACACTATTGATTCTTTACTGTAGTTATATGTGAAATTTAAACCCCAAGTGTTATTATTCATTTCTTCAAACATAATTTTAAGTTCTTGTTCTGTCCCCCTCCACACTATTAGAAGGTCGTCTATGTACCTTTTGTAGAGCACAAGGTTTGCACCATAGCTATCGAAAAACTGGGATTCCCAGGCACCCATAAACAGGTTGGCATAGCTAGGTGCAAACCTTGTGCCCATAGCCGTGCCTTCTACTTGAAGGTAACATTTCTCGTTAAAAGAAAAGTAGTTGTTTTCTAGTATATATTTGATACTTTTCAGAATAAAGGACCTATGTTGGTGTGTTATAAGTGGGTCAGATTTAAGAAACATGTCTACAGCTTTAATGCCCTTAGAGTGGTTAATCACTGTATAAAGCGATGTAACATTGCATGTTACCAGGTACATCCCTTCTTCCCAATTTATAGATTTGAGTGTGTTTAATACTTGTGTGGAATCTTTAATGTATGAATTCAGATTCTTTACATGTTTTTGCAAAAAGTTGTCAACATATTTGGATAAATTAGCTGATAATGATTCTATGCCAGAAATGATTGGTCTCCCAGGGGGGTTGACCAAACATTTGTGGATTTTTGGCAAGAAGTAGAATATGGGGATCCGGGGATATTTGTGTGTCAGAAATTCAAGTTCTCTATTATTCAGTATCCCTAATTTGCTACCCTCTTGAAGGATTTTGTTTAATGTTTTAGTATCATTTAAGGATTTTGTTTAATGTCTTAGTATCATTTAAAAGTCTTCCTCTTTTATGTATTTACTGGTGTCCATAAGGACAATCCCTCCACCCTTATCCGCGGGTTTGATGGTTATATCACTATTTTTTTGAAGATTTTCAATAATTTCTTTTTCTTTGGCATTTAGATTATGTTTTTTATTCTTTTTGAGATTGGATTTCTGTATATCTTTACATACTAGTTTTTCAAATGTGTCAAGGTAGTTACCCTTGGCCTGGACTGGGTTAAATCTGGATTTAACCTTAAAATCTGTATGCTGAATGTTGTCTGGAATAGGTTTGTTAGTAACTTGTCTTTCAATGGGACCTTTAAGAAAAAATCTTTTTATTGTTAGGTTTCTCACAAACTTTTTAATGTGGATATGTGTGTTAAATTTATTTAGTCTTTTTGTTGGTGCGAAAGAGAGACCTAAACTTAATACCTTTTCTTCTTCTTCCTTTAGTTTGATACTGCTAAGATTGAAGATCCCCTGGTATTTAGTATCTATCTCCACCTTTTTGCCTCGCTTAGAAGCTCCTCTTCCTCTCTTTCCTCTAAATTTCTTTTCCTTCTGGTGTTGGATTCATTTCCTTGTCTTATCAGATCTCTTGAGTGGCCCTCCCTTAGAGGGCTTCTCTCTAAAAAAACATGTTCCTCATTTTTTTGTTCCCCCTCACGAGGCCTTTGATCCCTAAGTGTTTCAAATCGATTATGTGTCGGGACCCTCCAAGTGTCATTTTGTCTATCTACCCATCTGTTAGTTCTTCTTGGGTATTCCCAATTATTGTATCTATTCTGGTAGCTTCTGTCTGAATTCTATGTGAGTAGTTTTCACACACAAGTATTTTATAACACTAGTAACGACTTTACCATTTTCACATAAATTTTTTATAGCAACATTTTCACGATATCACTCAGATAAGTTTCTTTTTAATTTTAAATAATTACCATTTGAGTAATCTTAGCACATATAATTAAAAATATTACACTCCTTTCCTCTAACCACTGTTCAATGTAACAAAGTATAAACAATTTTTAGGACGTATGTTACAAATTTTATAAATAATATCTCTCTCTAAAATTCTACAATAAACGACCACTAAGAAGGAACTAAACTTTTTCTGATACCTTTAGCTTTTTAGCGCACTTACCCCAACCCTCCTAACATTAAAACTATACTGAGAAGAACGAAGGATCTTTTCATTCTGGAAGTTGTGTGGTATCCCCCTTACACCAGCGCTCTACTGTTACTTTTCAGACTACATATTCCAACACCAGACACCCTTATAACAGAAATGCCATCCAATCACACGCTCTCCAGGGTAGGGTACCACCCATAAAGTGACATCACCATCCCTAGCAACGAGTGTGAATGGTCAAATAGCAAACCTAACATAAATATATACAATACATGATACAGCAGGAGAGTAAGCCAAAGAAAATGTGATCATTAAATAAACAACATAGTTAAGTGCATACATAAATCATCATATGGGTAAATGTGGGACACCATGCAACAAACAATATTTTCATATTTTCATAAGGCCCTAGATGTATTTGGCCCTTATACTATATGAACCAAAAATGTACAGTATAACCATCAGCTGAATAAAAGAGTAAACGTACCTAGAGCAAATCCTATGTGCATATGGGAATATAGATATGGCAAAATGGGAAAACGTTTAAAGAGTTACGGGGGAGCCAATCGACATGGGCCCATTGTCATAGCAACGGTAAACACACCATGGCCCATATGGCAACAAGTAATAGCCATTCCAATGGCGCAAAATATGCTTATAAGGATAACCGACCCACATAAGACCTGTGTGTAACGATATTGGCCAGATTCTAACGTATATACAGCACTGCAAAGGAGGACTAGCCTGAAAATAAATCATAAATCATATCGGTATAACCGAAGTCCTAAGCGGTAATGGGTCGTGTTGGTGTGCCTTCAATGGATGTCAGTCAATAAACATACCTTATTACAAATGTATAGAACCGCCTGTCTGAAACCGATATTATCTGACCAACAGAATAAAAGAGTGAACCTTCCTAAGGTAACATGCATAACCAATGTACATATGAGAGAGTAGGTGTAGCAAGGCGGGGGAGGAGACGTTTAGGCCAACAAACGTATAAAACCGGGAAGCAGTGTTGGAGAGTTACGGGGGAACCAAACGTCCTGGGCCCGTTGCCAAGGCAACGGTAAACATAACAAGTATCTAAACTAGTGATAGCTATACCAATAGCTCATATGTGCTTTAAAAAAATGTGTAACACAGGTGGCCAAATGCTAACATATAAACTGCACAGCAGTGCAGGACTAGCCTGCCAGAAAGTCATATCGGCATAACAGAAAACAAAGTCCTAAAGGATATGTCTGTAATGTATCTCCAATGTGTCCGTCAGTCAATAAACTTACCTCAAAACAAATGGACATGTCTGCTCATTTGAAACAGAATATTCCAGCTAAGACAGATGTGGGTTGGGGCTAAAGTCAGTCCAAGGTATGGCCCTGATGTTAGTGTAGTTAAAGTCAAATTACACATAGGCTAAACAATATATTACAATATGAAAAAAACGCTTATTTAATAGGGGGGGGGTGCGATCCAAAAGCTAGCAAGTCTAAAACTGGGGTTATCCTTATAAGCATATTTTGCGCTATTGGAATGGCTATTACTTATTGCCATACGGGCCATGGTGTGTTTACCGTTGCTATGACAATGGGCCCATGTCGATTGGCAACCCCGTAACTCTTTTAATGTTTCCCGTTTTTTTTTACATTTTGCTGGCCTAACGTCTCCTCATCTGTTTACACAGTTGCTTCTTGCCATATCTATATTCCCATATGCACATAGGATTTGCCCTAGGTACGTTTACTCTTTTATTCAGATGATGGTTATACGGTACATTTTTGGTTCATATAGTATAAGGGCCAAATACATCTAGGGCCTTATGTAAATATGAAAATATTGTTTGTTGCATGGTGTCCTACATTTACACATATGATGATTTATGTATGCACTTAACTATGTTGTTTATGTAATGATCGCATTTTCTTTGGCTTGCTCTCCTGCTGTGTCATGTATTGTATATATTTATGTTAGGTTTGCTAACTGACCATTCACACTCGTTGCTAGGGATGATGATGTCACTTTATAAGTGGCACCCTACCCTGGAGAGCGTGTGATTGGATGGCATTTCTGTTATAAGGGTGTCTGGTGTTGAACTATGCACATTTGTTTTTGAGGAAGGGGCTAAACCCCCGAAAACTTTCACATCTTAGGAATTAAATCATTGAAAAGTCCTGGCAAGTGCTTCTACAATTTTGTCTGTTGTACCCCAGGCATTTGTGACCTGGTATCTGGAGTGCTTGTCTTTTCTGTATATATATATATATATATATATATATATATATATATATATATATATATATATATATATATATATATATATATATACACACACACATTCTCCTATGTAGGTTATATATTTAAAAAAAAAAAAAAAAATGGACCATGGGTTGGGTTTTATATCCACGGAAGTTTTACGAATGGAAATTCCTAACTAATAGCAGTAATCTCTACCAATAAATGATAATAATAATAATCTTACTACCTCATCAGACAATATACCAAGACCTTATAATATCCATTAACATGCCCAACTTTCATCAACTCTTATGATATTATGAAAATGGGCATCTGTCAGGGAGCTTGTGGAAAACAAAATAAAGGGTAATTCACCTTAAACTTATGAGTTTTTAAAATTTTAAACATGCAACAGATGTACAATTGCTCAGAAAATAAAAATAATATCTACATATTTTTCTAAGAATATTTTTCTCTGTCACTACCATAGTAATCAGAATGAATGACAATGTTTAAATGTAATCATGTTGAACCTGCATGTTACTGCTACATTTTTTGTTATGAAAGTATTGATGACTTAAAGGGACACTGAACCCAATTTTTTTTCTTTTATGATTCAGATAGAGCATGACATTTTAAGCAGCTTTCTAATTTACTTCTATTATCAGTTTTTCTTCGTTCTCTTGCTATCTTCATTTTAAAAGCAGGGATGTAAATCTTAGCAGCCAGATCATTTTAGGTTCAGCACCATGGATAGTGCTTGCTTATTGGAGGCTTACATTTACCCACCAATAAGCAAGGATAACCCAGGTTCTCAACCAAAAATGGGCCGGCACCTAGTCATCACATTCTTGCTTTTTAAAAAAAGATTCCAAGAGAACGAAGAAAAATTGATAATAGGAGTAAATTAGATAGTTGATTAAAATTGCATGCTCTATCTGAATCATGAAAGAAAAAAATTGGGTTTAGTGTCCCTTTAACCAATCAACACTATATCCTATTTTCAGAGCAATAAGTAATTTATTTTACAAATGTCTTGAAAATATAACTTGTGTGTTATGATTTGCAAATATTTAGGGCCAGATTACAAGTGGAGTGCTAAATATTGCTTTCATGAAAGCTATATATTCGCTCCACTGTGTAATACCAGCGCACAATAATGTACGCTGGTATTACAAGTTCATACAAAGAGAGAAGCGCTCTACCAGGAACGAACAACAGCTCAGTGGCTTGTTCTATGGCGATTTACCACCCGGAAGCAGCCTCTTTTAGACCAGTGTGCTTTTCACAGAAGAAAACTTTCCTGAAGTATATCAGTCTGATCCCGCCAAGTAAGGTCAGTCCAGCCCCGAAATACCAGGCAATTCTCCTCTGAACAAGGAACATGACAACCCCAGACGATCGTTTCGGCCTCCTATGGGCCTCGTCAGTGAGGTGCAGCCACATTCCTCTAAGCACACTGGGCAAGGAGTCCACGTCTGGTTTCCCCCATCACCCATAGGGAGACTTCCCCAGGGTCATAATAATTTGCATACAAAGAGAGAAGCGCTCTACCAGGAACGAACAACAGCTCAGTGGCTTGTTCTATGGCGATTTACCACCCGGAAGCAGCCTCTTTTAGACCAGTGTGCTTTTCACAGAAGAAAACTTTCCTGAAGTATATCAGTCTGATCCCGCCAAGTAAGGTCAGTCCAGCCCCGAAATACCAGGCAATTCTCCTCTGAACAAGGAACATGACAACCCCAGACGATCGTTTCGGCCTCCTATGGGCCTCGTCAGTGAGGTGCAGCCACATTCCTCTAAGCACACTGGGCAAGGAGTCCACGTCTGGTTTCCCCCATCACCCATAGGGAGACTTCCCCAGGGTCATAATAATTTGCATACAAAGAGAGAAGCGCTCTACCAGGAACGAACAACAGCTCAGTGGCTTGTTCTATGGCGATTTACCACCCGGAAGCAGCCTCTTTTAGACCAGTGTGCTTTTCACAGAAGAAAACTTTCCTGAAGTATATCAGTTGGGCAGAAAGAAGCTACTACCAGGTGGTAACCGGGCCATAGAACAAGCTATTGATGCTGCTGTTCGTTCCTGGCAGACTGCTTCTCATTCTGTTTTGGGTATTACAAGTTCACAGCAATGAGAATGTGACCTCGCAGTCGCCTTGCGCTTACAAAACCTGCTTCCATAGGCTCCTATAGGAGCCTCGTTCTGATGCCGTCAGAGACGGCATCTGAACATTGCGCAGTGAAGGGAGTAAGTAGCGCAGTGATGGCAGCAATTTGTAAATATTTATGTATATGCTTATATAAATATATATTTATGTGTTAATATCTATATACACAGCATTTACATATATATTTAATGGGAACACATAGTTCCCATAGACCGCAATGTAAAGGCCACTCCAGCCAACTCTACCCCCAAAATACTGCTCAATGCAGTTATTTTATTAAAAAATAAAGATGTTGCTATCTTTAGTTTTTAATAATATATACTACACAGTATTTTGGGGCCATTATCCCACGCCCGATCATGAATGTGATGCCCAGATTATTTTTATTATCATTTACTTCTGGACAGATCAAATACATGACATTACAATTATTAAACTTTATACATGTATGCACTTCTTTTTCTTAATATTACTATTCAATTAAAACAAAATTAATATTTAAAAACATTTGTTCTCTTGGTATTTTTGTTTGAAGAATAAATTTAGATAGGCTCATATGGGTAGGCTCCAGAGAGCATGCATGTGTCTTTAGTACTGTATCGCATCAGTGTTTTGCAACATTGTATGTGGCAGACGTGTTAAAAATTGGTGGAATCACTGCTGCTATAGAGTACTAAAGACACGCGAAGGCTCCAGAGCTCCTAAAAGCTTACCTAGATTCACTTTTCAACAAACGATACCGAAAGAACAAAGCACAATTGAAAATGGATGTAAATCGGAAAATAGTTCACAACTGCATATAAAAGTTTAATTTTGACTTTACTGTCCCTTTAACAATGTGAAACATATTAAATATAGTGTATTATACATTTGCCTTTTAAAATACAAAACACCCGCACAAGAAGTGTGTATTTTTCAGACTTGTACCCCAAATTTATTTAAAGAGCATATGACTTAGGTAAAGGAACACAATTTGTTCACTCAAGAAATGTTGTTTATGTTATGTGTGGAATTATGTGCACTATTTGGTGATAGTGTGGTAAAGAAACATGAATATATTTTGCCCATATGAGCAATAATTCATCTCTCATTCTCTTTCTATTGGCCCTGCACTTTAAAACCCACCATCATGAAATAAAATCATCACAACTGCCCTGACATGAGCAGACCTCACTCAAAACTATTAGTAAAAAATGGCTGCACACTCTAGTGACCTATTTATAACTGTCCCTAATTGGCCACAGCAGAAAGGAAAACCAAAGTTACAACATGGCAGCTCCCATTGTTTTATAGACACTAAAACGTTTCACTTATTTTATCACTATTTAAACAGATAATGAAACTTTAAAAAATGCATCTACATGCTATTCTCAGACTAATCTTTTCTTTGAATCAATCATTCTATCTAGCATTTATTAAAGATCAATCATTGTGTTAAAATTGTACTGGATCAACAGCAGTTTCCACTCTGGACCAGCAGTGCCTCTTGTATTATAAAATTTGTTTATAAAATTAGTTTGCACTATGAATGTGTCTCCCACCCTGTTTCACATACAGAAATGTTGACGTTGCCCCTTAACAAGATTTACAGAATCTCATGAAGGAGCTTGAGGTACTGTAGGCCTTATTACATTATGTTCTCTATTCTCTATGTGGAATGAATCTGAGAGTGTTTAATAATCTTTGCGCACATACATTTATGTTATATATATTTATTTGATAGATTTATAGACATACAAGACAGACAGACAGATACATTAGATCATAGATGATATATAGCTTGATAGATAGATAGATTAGATAGATTAATTACATGACAGATAGATGATAGATAGATAAATTAGATGATTGATAGATAAATTAGATGATTGATAGATAGACAGATTAATTACATTAGATAGACTGATAAATTAGATGATTGATAGATACATAAATTAGATGATTGATAGATACATAAATTAGATGATTGATAGATACATAAATTAGATGATTGATAGATAAATTAGATGATTGATAGATAAATTAGATGATTGATAGATGATTGATAGATAGCTAAATAGATACATTAGATGATTTATAGATAAATTAGATGTTAGAGAGCTAGATAAATTAGATGATTGATAGATAGAAAGATTAGATAGATAGATAGATAGATAGATAGATAGATACATTAGATGATTGATAGATAAATTAGATGATTGATAGACAAATTAGATGATTGATAGATAGATAGATAGATAGATTGATAGATAGATATAAAACAATTAGATGGTTGATAGATAAATTAGATTATTGATAAATTAGATGATTGATAAATTAGATCATTGATAAATTAAATGATTGATAAATTAGACAGATCATTTAGATGATAGATATAGATTGATGACAGCTGAATATTAAATTCAGTTAAAGTAACTACAAATTGTTTTTCTTACTTAACACTTTAATAAACACCAGTCCATATAAGGGTTGGGCATTAAAATTATAAAGTGGTGTTTTATTGTGCCTTGCATCCCTGACAATTCTCTGGAGTGATGTAATAGTCATCAAAGTGGTGCACCCAGGAAGAGTATCTGATTTCTCATGATTGGACCACAGAGTAATAAAGTGTATTGGAGCATAATCCATCTGAGAATTTACTAATTTCTTCATGTGACTGAGGATTTTTATATGGGACATGGATATATTAATTATAAATTCTAAATTAATATTAGCACAATTCTATGTTGGCGTTCTATAAGTAACATAATAATAATAATACATTCATATCACCATATACACACACACTAAGACATAAATGTTGGATCCCCTGACACGAGAAAGGAACAAGCCAGTTGCAGACAACATGAACAGTCTGTGTTGCAAATGGGGTGAGGTAGGAGGGTGAGGGATTGAAAATGAGGGGGTTTAGCCGGTCAACTCTTGTCAAGTTTATACTTAATTATTGTTACTTAAATCATATTCATAAGCTTTAAAGGGACTATTAAGTCAAAATAAAATCTCCTTGATTTATATAGAACATAGATAGAACATACATAGTAACATACAAAGAACATACTTACTATTAAAACATAACATACTATTTCAAGGGACAGTCAAGTCCAAAGAAACTTTCATGTTTCAAATAGGGCATGTAATTTTAAACAACTTTCCAATTTACTTTTATCACCAATTTTGCTTTGTTCTCTTGGTATTCTTAGTTGAAAGCTATGCAACATGGGAATGTCCACAGCACAATTTGCTTAAAAAAGTATCTTTATTGACAAAAGATAGAGCGACGTTTCGTGACTACTGTCACTTAATCATGCTATACATACAATACTCAGAGGTGGTTCTTTTAAACAGTTATCTTGGCGCCAATACATTTTACTCTTGAGCGCCACCTGCTGCACAAAATATCTTACTCTTCAAACTTTCAAAATTTATACAATTTGCAACAAGATACTTTTTGTTCGAGATACATAGTTAAAACATTTTTACAGCAGACATACTATCCTACAACATTTAAAGCAGTTATAACTAACCCTGATAGCAGTACTACATATCTACATACCATTATAAATCAAATTTAATTAAACCTATTCTTCACCAAAAGACTGACCAATCAAAGTCCCTATTCATACCATGTGGTACTAATGATCCCAATCTATGAATCCAATGCATTTCTTTTTGTTTCAATATTTTCTCACGGTCACCACCCATTCTCTGCGGACCCACATAGTCTATAACCTGCCATCGGAGCTGACTGATACTGTGTCCTTTCTCTAGGAAATGATTGGATACAGGTGCCTCCCTGTTCCCACATCTAATATTGGAGCGGTGATGGCTCCAATATTAACACAAAAAAAAGTATTAACACAAGAACAAGAAAAATTACTTAACTTAGGACTTTCATTCGCTCCAACAGTAAGGATGAGCAAGTTTAACACCCATATTCACATCAAAAAATTTGTTAGGAACATAACACTCAAAAGATTCTTTATGAAAAGTCCACTAGAGAAACAGAGTATCACACATAATACTGAGACAAATAAATTTCAACATACCAATTTAAAAACAAAATCTAAGTTTTATCCAACATATGCTAAGGGGAACTACATTGATACGTTTGAAAAAATAGTACTTAATGAAGTAAAGAAATGTCAACTACCTAAAATAAGACAACAAAATATAAACAAAAAAGAAAGAGAGGCATTAAATAGACTTCAAAAAGATCTTGAAATAACTATAAAACCGGCGGACAAGGGTGGGGGGGTTGTTGTAATGGATACAGAAAAATATTTGGTAGAAGCATATCGTCTCTTGGGAGATGAGAAAACTTATAAAAAATTACCCCTAAATCCAACTTTGAAGTTTACTAACATTCTAAACAAAATTTTAAGTGAAGGAAGTAAAAAAGGTGTACTAAATGAAAAAGAATTTAATTATTTAACTCCAAAACACTCTAAAACACCAATTTTTTATTTTCTACCCAAGGTCCATAAAAGCCTCACAAACCCACCAGGTAGGCCGATCATATCTGGCATTAATTCCATCTCAGCCAACCTCTCCCAGTATGTCGACAGGTTCCTACAGCCACATGTGTCCAAACTTAAATCACATCTTAAAGATTCAACTCAGGTACTGAATATTTTGAATTCACTAAAATGGGAAAAAGAAATGTTAATAGCTACATGTGACGTATCGTCTCTGTATACTGTGATAAATCATTCACAAGGACTACAGGCAGTAAAACATTACTTAGATAAAGACGAAAATATGGAACAACAACAAAAAGATTTTATTCTTGATAGCATTAAATACATTTTAGAACATAATTTCTTTTCTTTTAATAACCAATTTTATATACAAGTGGAAGGGACCGCCATGGGTACGAGGTTCGCACCGAGTTATGCCAATCTCTTTATGGGTTTTTGGGAAGAGAATTTCTTCCAAGATGACATACTCGGTGCGAGCCTCGTACTGTACAAACGGTACATAGACGATCTCTTGATCGTTTGGAGAGGTCCAGAGAAAGATTTAATTGAGCTTTTTAAAAAAATGAATGTAAATAATTATGGTCTCAAATTCACTAATCAATATAGCCGAGAGCAAGTCAATTTTCTAGATCTTGAAATTATGGTCATTAATGGCGAGATAGAAACCAAAACGCACTTTAAAGAAGTAGAGTGCAATAACCTAATACACGCAGAAAGCTGCCATTTGAAAATATGGAAAGATAATATCCCATATGGACAGACCTTACGGATTAAAAAAAATTGCTCTAGAGTAGAGGATTTTGAGAACCAGGTTACAATCTTGGCAGAAAAATTCCACAGCAGAGGTTATGAAGCTAATAATGTAAATATAGCTATTGACAAAGCCAGAAAGACAAATAGAGAAAATCTTTTGGATTACAAAGTTAGAACTAAAGATACCACTGACAAAATCAAAGTTCCTTTTATTACTGATTACAATGCTGATCATTCCATTATTAAAAAGATAATAAGAAAAAATTGGTACTTGCTGAAAGAAGACAACATAATTGGTGCACAACTAGAAGATAAACCCACATTCATCTTTAAAAAAGCAAGGAATTTTAGAACAATGCTAGCTCCAAGTGAACTTAGGAGAAGCATAACAATCAACTCTCAGACAGATATGATGGGAAAGAAACCTACTGGTTTCTTTCCCTGCTACACATGCAAATCATGTAAACACAGCTCAAAAATGAAGGCTCTTAAAATTAATAACTCCAAAAATACTCTTATTATAAAAGAAGTTATAAGATGTACACACAAAAATATTATTTACGTATTGAAATGCTCGTGCAATCTGTTCTATTTTGGTGAAACTACCCGATGTCTTAAAGACAGAATAAGGGAACACTTGTTAAACATAGAAAAAGGAAGAGATGACACCTCATTATACAAGCACTTTAAGGACACTCATCATGGGAATACCAAAGATTTAAACTATTGGGGGGTACAAAAAATTAAAGGACACTGGAGGGGGGGGTAACACAGAGAAAACTCTATTAATTAAAGAAGCGGAATTAATTTATAAATATAACACTTTATATCCACTAGGACTTAACTCAGAACTAGATCTTTCACCTTTTTTATTTGAATGAAACACGTTTAAATCTAAAATTAAACCTCACTTGCTTTTTTCATTCTCTTTCTCTCTTTTCATCTATTTGTTTCATTCTATTATTTTTTATTTTTATTTTTTTATTATTATTTTTCATAATTTCACATTAACTTATGGGTAGCACTGTCATGTAACTAAACTGTATACCTTGTTTCATAAATTTAGAACAAGTTTGCTTACCTTTTAAAATAGGGCATATGTAAATATTTTATCTATGTGTATATATATATCGGAATGACATTAGGTTTCGTATGTCTTCTACAAAGGATGTACCATATCAATAAGATCTGTATATACATTGGATAAACCAACTTCATTTATATTCAATTGGCATGTTGCAATTTTAATATACAATGTCTTAAAATAGGAAAACTTGTAGGGAACACACTGTAATAGAGATTTTGTGTATTTGTAAAGATATGTACCAGAGGATTCGGTTTTACTATCAATATGTTTTTTTTTTTAGATACTTTAACCTGAAATAGAGGAAGAAGTATATACCACCTTAAACTCTCCTGTGAATGAGAAACACCAATTAGACACACAGCCAATCACACACCCTTGGAATATTTAAAAGGCCTTTACTGCAAGTCACAATCATCTTGATAAAGCCCACAGGTGGGTGAAACGCGTCGATTACCTTGTGACTTTGTAGCAGTATACTAAGAGTGAATAAAGTTCACCCCATCTAGGAACAACATCGCTATTTTTAACCCGGGTTAATTTCTTTACTACAAATATCTGACAGTGTGGATGAATCTGAATATCCAACTGCACCTGCAAGCTTAAACCTATGAATAGGGGGCTTGTGCACCGAAGAAGCTGAAAAAATCTACAATTTGGTAACACTGAATATCAGCACGCTACTATACAACCTACATAAGAAACAATACGGACCAGGCGTGACGTCAGACGCCGTCCGTAAACGGCCGTCCATACACACGTGTGAGATCTGTGTTTGCTACTCGGGAGAGACTGTCTTGGCTCCCGCAGCGGTCCCTGGTGTGACTGAAGACTTCACAAGCGGTAAAGTAAAGTATAATACTGCTTGAACACTGTTATAATTTTGACACTAAGCACTTTACTACGTTTTCAAATATACTGGACATTTACAGGACTAATCTCCTCCATTGGGAAATAACACGCTAATCTATATCACACAGTGAATATCTGCTGTATCCTTTGGGCATATGCATATCTAATTTTCTAACCTAACGCATAAAGGTGTTTGTTTTATCTATCTTTAGTTTTAGCCATTTACTGATTTTTGCAATTTTACAGATCATACATGTATTTTTTGTCTATCTGTACTTTTATATTTAATACAATCTAGCAACAAGCTGTTACATAGGATTTTATAAATACCTAGGGAGACGTCCCTATTTAGATTGGTTGATTTTATGTTTATATGTTGATTCTTATGTCTATATGTTGATTTTTATTAAATAATTTTTAACACTATACTGGTGTCTGATACCTTTAGCCCTTGGCGCCCTCTCTATCTATAAGCCCTAAAAAGCTTAACACACCATGAATAGGGACTTTGATTGGTCAGTCTTTTGGTGAAGAATAGGTTTAATTAAATTTGATTTATAATGGTATGTAGATATGTAGTACTGCTATCAGGGTTAGTTATAACTGCTTTAAATGTTGTAGGATAGTATGTCTGCTGTAAAAATGTTTAAACTATGTATCTCGAACAAAAAGTATCTTGTTGCAAATTGTATAAATTTTGAAAGTTTGAAGAGTAAGATATTTTGTGCAGCAGGTGGCGCTCAAGAGTAAAATGTATTGGCGCCAAGATAACTGTTTAAAAGAACCACCTCTGAGTATTGTATGTATAGCATGATTAAGTGACAGTAGTCACGAAACGTCGCTCTATCTTTTGTCAATAAAGTTACTTTTTTAAGCAAATTGTGCTGTGGACATTCCCATGTTGCATATTGTTATAGTGGAATTGGGCAGATTTCCACGGTCGACACGAGCACAGTATTTTGCCTGGCAGCTGTTCTACATATTGCTGAGGCTTAGTTGAAAGCTAAACCTAGGAGATTCATATGCTAATTTCTTAGTCCTTGAAGGCCGCCTCTAATCTAAATGCATTTTGATAGTTTTTCTCACTAGAAGGCATTAGTTCACGTGTTTCATATAGATAACATTGAGCTCATGCATGTGAATTTACCATGGAGACAGCTATGATTGGCTAAAATGCAAGTCTGTCAAAAGAACTGAAATAAGGGGGCAGTCTGCTAAGGCTTAGATACAAGGTAATAACAGAAGTAAAATGTGTATAATTATAACTGTGTTGGTTATGCAAAACTGGGGAATTGGTAATTAAGGGATTATCTATCTTTTAAAACAACACAAATTATGGTGTTGACTTTCCCTTTAAAATACATTTTAATCCAAAAGGTTATTTATCCTGAAATAAGGATTAGTTTTGTATCATATATTTACATTCATGGCTGCATTTTTTTTTTGGCAAATTTATTACATTAATCCATTCACATGTCAAGAGGTTTCTGTAAGATTATTTTGGACATTTTTATAACTTTAAGATATTATCACATCATATTGGTTTTATAGGTCTCCAAACTGTGATTTTATGTCTTCAGAAATAGACCTTAAAGGGACATAGACCACAAATGTTTATTTTAAGCATACAATTTTAAACAACATTCAAATTTACTTTTATTATCAATTTTTTTTTCATTCTCTTGGTATCTCTTTGATAAAAAAGCAGCAATGCAGTTATGGGAGTTAGCTGAACACATGGGGTGAGCCAATAACAGGAGGTATATATGTGCAGCCACCAATCCGCAGTTAGCTGTTCCAGAACCTACCTAGGTATGCTTTTCAACAAATTATATCAATTTGAAATAGATAAAAGCAGTACAATGGAAAGTTGTTTAAAATTGCATGTTCTATCTGAATCATGAAAGTTTAATTTTGAATTTTCTGTCCCTTTAATCCCATTGTTCCCCTTACTAAGTTCCAAGAAGCTAAATTAATGGAAGATTATTTGGAGTGGGATAGATCTGCACAAGGACCTAAGTGTGAGGAGGGAGGGGCAAGCAGTAGAAAAAAGGGAAAACCATAATGTTATTGTTTTAGTTAAATAAAACAATGCAATTATTATTATTATGGTAATGCTTATCTTAAGTTTAATAAAACTATTTAAATTGTTATTATTAAGGGTAATGATTATTTTTCTCCTTCCAATAAAGTTAATCAAACTGAAGATTGTTCACCTCCCATTAATTTTAATTATCTTTGTACTTCTAATGATATATGAACTAAATCAGTCATTTTCTGATATAACTGGAAAATAATCTTAAAAGTTATTATTCTAAAAATTAAACCTTTATGTAGGAAACCATAATTTAAATCAAGGCTTACTGACTAGTGAGTTAAATTGTGATTTAAATCATGACTTAAATTAATTTGATTTAAATAAGTTCCACCCTGATACATACTACATAATTTACACCAAAGAAGCTGACAATTGAACTTACATTTCACAATTAGGCAGCTGACCTATTTAATACAAGCAATCTTATTCCTGAATTCTGTTTTTAGCCAAAAATCTATCTAAGCCATTTTTAAATGTATCTAAGGTATTGGCATGCACTACCTCCTTAGGCAGCATGTTTCACAATTAGGTTTCTCTAACAGTGAAAAAAAACATTTAGATTGCTGGAGATTAAATCTCATTTCCTCCAAACTTAAAATGTTACCTCATGTCACAAACAATTTCCTCAGAATAAACAGTTTCCAAATATATTTATATAAAGCAATATAACCTCTCAAGACTTGTTTCTTGAAAACAGACCCCATTCTTGTATCCTCTCTTCATAATTTTAATCTTATTTGTTTTGTAGTCCTTCTTTGAACTTTTTTGTATTCAGCAATTTCTCTTTTAAAACTGGACCTAGAACTGCACTCCATACTCAAGGTGAGGTCTTACCAGGAATTTATATTGCGACAGAATTATAGAATTATGCTTTCTTCCCTTGCATTAATGTCTATTTTAGTACAATAAAAGTAAAATAAAAAAATCCAGACAATTTTTTGTATTTCATCTTAAAGTTGCTGATCTTTATTGTACCTTGAATATTAATGTATGTATAGATCAGTGTAAATTTGTCCAAATAAAATACTTTTTTTGTGAGAATTGCTTGTCATTATGATGCAGGTGACTGTCAATTTCACTTTCTAAGCACAATAAATAGAAGGTAAACAATCATGTCATTTGCTCACTTTATCTCTAGCAAAGATGAATTGTGACTGAAAATAATCCACATGTGCTTCCTTTCAGAAAAAATATAGGAAATTACTGAGAGAACAGGATATGTCTAGCCCAAAATAGGATTAATTTAAAAATGTCATAGGAAATTAGTAAGTTTATTGTGCTCAGAGTGCAAATATCATAGAAGACAACAGCTGGAACATTAAAAGGTCTGGAATTCCTAAAGCTTTCAATATGCATTTAAAATAATTTGTTTAAACATTAGACATGTTTCATGTAAACAGGTGCTTTAAAACTAAGATTTAAAAAATCATGGAAGCGTAAAAAAGTCTAAAGTTCGAATACCACAAACGCGTTAACGTATTCCCCCATAGACTTCAATGGAGTAAAACACCTTTAACTCGCATGCAAGTGCGATCGTGTTTCTAAAGTGCATATGAATATTTCACATTCCAATGTTCTTCACAAAGCAGAATATGTTCTATTTATTCTTAAAAATATATATATATGATTATAAGGTATATATATATATATACGGTATATATATACAGTGTATATATATATATATATATATATATACACACACATTTGTAGCTAGGTCACGCAATACTAACAATCTCATCTCCATTAACACACAGCACTTATCCCCTCTCTTTTCTTGTGCCCTCTGGAATGCTCGCTCTGTCTGTAACAAACTTACAACTGTTCACAACTTGTTTGTTTCCAACGCTCTCATAGACCTTTAACACATTTAACTCGCATGCAAATGCGATCATGTTTTCTAAAGTGCGCTAACCTGATATGAAATATGAATATTACACATTCCAATGTTCTTCACAAAGCAGAATATGTTCTATTTATTCTTAAAAATATATATATATGATTATAAGGTATATATATATATACATATATATATATACATATATATATATATATATACATATATATACATATACATATTTGTAGCTAGGTCACGCAATACTAACAATCTCATCTCCTTTAACACACAGTGCTTATCCCCTCTCTTTTCTTGTGCCCTCTGGAATGCTCGCTCTGTCTGTAACAAACTTACAACTGTTCACAACCTGTTTGTTTCCAATGCTCTTAACCTTTTAGCATTTACTGAAACCTGGCTATCTTCCTCTGACACTGCTTCCATTGCTGCTCTCACACATGGTGGTCTTCATTTTTGCCACACACCTAGCCCAGGTGGGAGACATGGTGGTGGTGTTGGCATCTTACTCTCCCCCTCATTCTCCTATCAGTACCTATCCCCATTTCCATCTCTCTCCTTTCCTGACTTTCAAGTCCACTGCATTCACCTGTTCTCCCCCCTCTTTCTCAGAGTGGCAATTCCTTGACAACATTTCTGCATGGCTTCCTCACTTTCTCTCTACAAATACACCTACCCTAATTCTGGGTGACTTCAACATCCCCATTGACAACCCATCTGCCCCTGCTCCCTCTAAACCTCTCTCTCTCACTCACTAACTCCTTCGGCATCTCACAATCCACCCTATTCCCTACCCATCGCGATGGACACTCTATTGATCTGGCATTCTCCTATCTTTGCTCTCTCTCTGATGTTGCCTGTTGCCCATTTTCCATCTCAGACCACCATCTGCTCACCTTTAATCTTAAAATACAGGCTAAACCTATGTCTCCCCCTCACCCTGCACCTGTAGAAATCTGCACACTGTGGACCCTCCACAACTCTCCAACCTTATTCAAATTCACCTCTCCCACACTTTCATGATATCCGGCCCTGACCTTGCTACAACCCACCATAACAATAGATTCAAAGTGAGTCATAAGCCGCAACAGCTAGTGTCCTGATGGAACTGCTGGTCGCAAGATGCTGTCATCATCAGAGGGAGACAGCCAGATGGTAGCATCACACTGTGACAAGGTGCAAGCCGGAGGGGCAGGAACCAAACCACCAAAGCAATAGCCCAACAAAGAAGATACGGCTGAACAACGGGTCTTCCAAAAATATAATGAAGTCCTAAAGGATGCCATAGGTCAATGCAAGTTTGTATAAAAGAAATCAGTTACACTAGCTCCAAAATTAGCACCCAGTCTAGTACAGAAAAATAGAAAAGATAGCACTTGGCTTACCACTAAGGGCAACTTTAAGTGTGGGACTAGGGGGTGCTTGACCTGTGGTATGGTGGACATGGCCAAAGAATTTAGATCCACAGTGGACAACTCTCTTTATACTATTGACTTCTATGCTAATTGCAAAACCAAATTTGTGGTGTATCTGTTTGAGTGTTTGATTTGCCACCATCAGTATGTTGGGAAAACCACAAGACAGATGGGCATGAGGGCTTGTGAAAACTATAATGATGTTAAAAATTATAACAAATACACCACAGTGGCTCAACATTTCAATGGATTACACGTTACAAATGTCGGCAAATTTTCAATCAAGGCAATGATGATCAGAGGAGGAAATAAACCCAAATTTTTGGATAAGAAAGGGCTCTACTGGATATATAAATTAAAAATAAGAATCCCCGCTGGCATGAACAAAGAATGGGACATTAGTTATTTTGTATAAAACTCAAAACCCTGTTGTATAACTCTACGAGGTTACATTTTGTGTTATATGGTTAAGAATACATAATAGACCCCTATTATGTATTCTTAACCATATAACACAAAATGTAACCTCGTAGAGTTATACAACAGGGTTTTGAGTTTTATACAAAATAACTAATGTCCCATTCTTTGTTCATGCGTTGTTCACACTAACTTCACTATTATCATTACACACTATGTATTACCTTTAATGACAGGATTTTGTGTTATGTTATTATTTTTAAGCACATAATAATTTTTCTGAATAACCTGTTCCTCTATTAGAATTTAGAGTTATTAGAGTTATTAGAGTTATACAACAGGGTTTTGAGTTTTATACAAAATAACTAATGTCCCATTCTTTGTTCATGTGTTGTTCACACTAACTTCACTATTATCATTACACACTATGTATTACCTTTAATGACAGGATTTTGTGTTATGTTATTATTTTTAAGCACATAATAATTTTTCTGAATAACCTGTTCCTCTATTAGAATTGAAAATCTAACTCATATTATCTTTTTCCATGATCTTATAAATTCTTAAAGATTATTATTTATTAATATTGGTAACGATATATTCTGTGTAAAAACTCATTGCATTTATTGAACTGGAAATATTTTGTTTTGTTTTATTTTGTGCAGTTAGTGTACGTAATATTGACATATATATATATATATATATATATATATATATTTATATATATAGTGCAAATCTTTTTGCACTTTATGTTTAACAAAAGTATGGGCAAGTGTGAGGGCATTTGTTGCCCTATATAAAGATGTCTATTATGTACACTAATTAAGTCTATGATTAAGCGCCACTAGGGGGTGTGAGACGCGTCAGACTACCTTCTTGTTCCACCTGTCTGCCTTGGTATGTGCCTAGGTACGTGTTTCAATAAACATTGAAATATTTTTTGGAAGACCCGTTGTGCACCCGTATCTTCCTTGTTTGGTCATTATAACAATACTCTCTCCTCTGCACTTGAAACTCTCGCTCCTCCCCAACTTCGCAAAGCCCCAAGTCATCAGCTCCAGCCCTGGCACTCCCAGCAAACACGCCACCTACAAAAATGCTCCCGAACTGCTGAACATGTTTGGAGGAAATCACGCTCTGAACCAGATTTCATTCACTATAAGTTAATTCTTTACTGTTAGACCTCTGACCTTCACTAAGCTAAGCAAACCTACTTCTCTTCTCTTATAGCCACTCACTCCTCAAACCCTAAAAGACTCTTCTCCATTTTCAACTCTCTCCTTTACCCATCTGCACCACCCCCTCACAAACTGTACATCATACCTCTTATTCAGGGCGAGTACACTCTACACCAGAACATTTTTTAGGGGTAACCACCAGATCAAGAGGAGAGGGAGGTGGCATAGACCACATATCAGGAGGACGGGGGGGGGCAGAAACAGACCAACACATCGCTTCAGACGGAGGACATAGTCGTTAACCTAAGTAGACATAAACTCACTCCAGCTGAAACACTTGTCTTAAACAAGGGTTTATCTTTTGTACCTACCCAAACTATATCTGAAATTGACCTTAAAACGGATATATACAAGCTAAACAGAAATATGAAAATTAAAGAACACTTCCAACATGTACCACAGAGTGATGATATACATGACCCCTTACACAAATGTAGGAAACCCAGCACATTTGAGCCTCACAACAGTAGTGCAAGCACTAAGACTTATGTAAGGTTAGTCACACAGGATATTGAACAGGAAAGGACTAGTAAAATATGGAAACATAATTTAACTAACACAGAAAAAGCAGCCATTAAGACACTACAGGATGATCATAGTCTCATAATTCGCCCCGCTGATGAGGGCGGGGCTATTGTATTAATGAACTATGATGACTACAGGAGAGACATCCTGACACAACTGGCAGATACAGACACGTACACAATGCTACCTAAAGATCCCACTTTTGTATATAAAAAACAAATTGATAGCATTTTACAAATGGGTCTACAACAGGGTTACCTAACAGACACAATATATGAGTACTGTGTTACACAACATCCATGGATACCTATCCTGTACACAACTCCAAAAATACATAAAACTTTACACCAGCCTCCGGGTCACCCCATAGTGTCAGCGGTACAGTCACTTACACAACCGGTTGCTCAAGTGATTGTCATTCTTTTACAACCCACTGTGAGGGGGGTCGGATCATACATAGCTGACACAAATGATCTGATAAGGAAAATGAGGGGTGTGAATGTGGAGACTGGTGACATCCTGGTAACCCTGGATGTCAACAGTCTCTACACGATTATCCCTCATGACAGTGGCATGGATGCAGTAAGAACACATCTTACAGAAGGCAGGCTATACGAGGGACCACCAGTGGAATACTTACTTACCCTTTTAGAATTCTGCCTCACCCATAATTATTTTCAATTTGAGACAAAATTTTACCTTCAAATAGCGGGCACGGCGATGGGGTCAAATATGGCCCCATCTTACCCCAATATATTTATGTCCCATTTTGAAAATAATTACCAATGGAATACAGACACATTCTCGATAGTATTTTATGTGAGATACATCGATGATGTCTTCATGATCTGGCGAGGGGGGCAAAGAACACTATTTGAATGGTTTAACCACTTAAACAACACAGAAACCACTGTGAGATTTAAAATTACTCACAGTGAAAAAGAAATACAGTTCCTTGATTGAAATATCTATATACAGGGACATAAATTGGGAAACACACTTTACCACAAGCCTACAGATAGAAATTCTATATTGAGTGCCAATAGTTGTCATCCACCTACACTTTTGAGGGGGATCTTAAATCCCAGATGATCCAAGTAATTAGAAATAATTTGAACCACTTTGCAGGGGTCTCCCAGCTGCAAGAAATGAAAGATAAATTCCTCCAGAGGGGTTATAAGAAAAAGATAGTGGATGACATTCTGAATGAAGTCCTACCACTAACACAGGACACTCTCATCCACACAGCAGCAAAAGCTGAAGCACAGAACAAACTTATAATGGCTACCACTTTTGCCCCAAACACAACACAAGCTGGCAAAATACTGAGGACACACTGGCCCCTGATACAATCTAACACGAGGTTGAAGTTTGCAGAAAAGTTGACACCTATGATAGCTTACCGAAGAGTAACCAATTTGCGAGATATTCTGGTTCACACGGATCCTAAAAAAAGCTACATAGGACCTACTCATGTAAATATTAAAGGCTCGTATAGATGCCTAGGATGCACCACATGCAATGGCTTAATAGCCACCAAAACATTTCATCACCCCCGATCTAATAAAGTGTACACCATTAAACACTCCATTTCTTGTAACACAACACACGTGATATATCTGCTCTTCTGTCCGTGCTCCCAGTTCTATGTTGGGAAAACAAGTGGCACACTCCAAGAAAGGATGGCCAACAACAGGAGAGCCATCCGACTAGCACTCAGTGAAGGAGATTCAGACCAACCGGTTGCGAGACATTGTGCAATAAAGTCGCACCAAGTATCAACCATCAGGTACATACTCATCGACCACATCTCCCCACTGGACAGAGGGGGTGATCGGAACAAGACCTTACTGAGGCGTGAAGTGGAGTGGATGTACAGACTGGGCACCATAGCCCCAGGGGGACTTAACTCTCCGCCGGATTATAAAGTGCTCATATAGACTGGAGACACACTGCGAGGCACAGCCAGTGGTAAACACTTGTGTGTTTTGGTGCTTTAGCGGGCTTGCCCCCAGTGGGGGTGAGCCATCTAATATATACCAACAACCTGAGTAGGAGGGAGACACAGAGGTGCCACCCACCACTTATGGAACAAGTGGTCCACATAGGTCAGTTGTCCTTTATGTATTTAAAGAAATTTTTCTCCTATATCTATAAAAAAATGAGCTAAAAATGAACCATAAATCGTGCTGAGAGTCCCTACATAAGGACACAGGAAGAAGAAATCATTCTATCTAAGGAGGGATATGAAATGGTATACACACAGAAAAAATGAACAGCGACAGTACCAAGAGCAATATATACCTTGCCCATCAATACCATTAACACCTTCAATGAAGAGAAGCAGAGAAGAAAGAACATAAGGGTCCTACAAATAATACCACAAAGGGATAATACACCAATACAGGAACTGTATATGAGTAAATCTTGACCACTCTGGGAAATACATAATGCTATAAAAGCTTTTGACAACTAAATTTTACCATCACCTATGGTCAATATTTATAACATCTGGAAACTTGCAGTAGAAGATAGTAGGCTATGCAGCAGTGCATAGTAGTTAGTAAATACACTAACATTAACTTAATGTCAATATGTACAATATATATAATGTATAGTTGAGAATGCCGTATGATTGGTGCAACTATGTGATTTTATGTGTGTTAAGTTGATAGCATAGTATGACGGTAAATATTGCAACCACATTGGCAGGGGATGTATACTAAGCACATAATAATAAGAGCTATCCATACATAAATTAAGCAATAGATCCCCACGCCAAATATTTCCGGCCGAGAATGGTTTCTATGACAACCGGAATAACAAAATCGGAACGGACAACATAATACAGTCATTATAGCAAATACACAGCTCACATAAGGATGATCACAGTGAGAATGTTACAGTCCCGATTAAGGATAACAGCGAGTACTATGATCGGGCCATAACATGCAAAAGCAAGGAAGCTTGATTAGTACAAGTTTAGGAGATACGATCTCCGGTAGCGCACGTTAAGAAAATAAGAAGTGATTAAGTAAACACAATAGGTAGTAAGTATACTTGCACATTAGTCATGTAGACTTGATCAATAAAACTGGCACATATAATTTAAGAAATACAGATACAAAAATATATATATATTATTTGATGTTATATACCGGATGTGGTAGAGATAGAAACCTCCAGTTTAGCACAGTTGGAACGCAAGCTATGCGTTCCACATAACAGTTTGCCGCAAATTTCACTGAGTGAACACAGGTATGAATTGTTTGTTGATTGTACACATGTGTATAAATTTGATTGTTTTTTCTCACTTTGTTATGCTGATGAAGGGGAGGAAATCCCTGAAAACGTTACATTAAAGAAAGCTTTGTTTTTTCACCTTGAGAAAGACCTGTGAGTGCATTTATTTGCAAGGAGTATCCAATTCATCTCTGCACCCAGGCAGCTGTCCCTAGGAGGGTAACATGGTACAGTGGACGGTATTTATATATATAGTGCAAATCTTTTTGCGCTTTATGTTTAACAAAAGTATGGGCAAGTGTGAGGGCATTTGTTGCCCTATATAAAGATGTCTATTATGTACACTAATTAAGTCTATGATTAAGCGCCACTAGAGGGTGTGAGACGCGTCAGACTGCCTTCTTGTTCCACCTGTCTGCCTTGGTATGTGCCTAGGTACGTGTTTCAATAAACATTGAAATATTTTTTGGAAGATCCGTTGTGCAGCCGTATCTTCCTTGTTTGGTCACTATAACAATACTCTCTCCTCTGCACTTGAAACTCTCGCTCCTCCCCAACTTCGCATCAGTATGTTGGGAAAACCACAAGACAGATGGGCATGAGGGCTTGTGAAAACTATAATGATGTTAAAAATTATAACAAATACACCACAGTGGCTCAACATTTCAATGGATTACACGTTACAAATGTCGGCAAATTTTCAATCAAGGCAATGATGATCAGAGGAGGAAATAAACCCAAATTTTTGGATAAGAAAGGGCTCTACTGGATATATAAATTAAAAATAAGAATCCCCGCTGGCATGAACAAAGAATGGGACATTAGTTATTTTGTATAAAACTCAAAACCCTGTTGTATAACTCTACGAGGTTACATTTTGTGTTATATGGTTAAGAATACATAATAGACCCCTATTATGTATTCTTAACCATATAACACAACATGTAACCTCGTAGAGTTATACAACAGGGTTTTGAGTTTTATACAAAATAACTAATGTCCCATTCTTTGTTCATGCGTTGTTCACACTAACTTCACTATTATCATTACACACTATGTATTACCTTTAATGACAGGATTTTGTGTTATGTTATTATTTTTAAGCACATAATAATTTTTCTGAATAACCTGTTCCTCTATTAGAATTTAGAGTTATTAGAGTTATTAGAGTTATACAACAGGGTTTTGAGTTTTATACAAAATAACTAATGTCCCATTCTTTGTTCATGTGTTGTTCACACTAACTTCACTATTATCATTACACACTATGTATTACCTTTAATGACAGGATTTTGTGTTATGTTATTATTTTTAAGCACATAATAATTTTTCTGAATAACCTGTTCCTCTATTAGAATTGAAAATCTAACTCATATTATCTTTTTCCATGATCTTATAAATTCTTAAAGATTATTATTTATTAATATTGGTAACGATATATTCTGTGTAAAAACTCATTGCATTTATTGAACTGGAAATATTTTGTTTTGTTTTATTTTGTGCAGTTAGTGTACGTAATATTGACATATATATATATATATATATATATATATATATATATATATATATTTATATATATAGTGCAAATCTTTTTGCACTTTATGTTTAACAAAAGTATGGGCAAGTGTGAGGGCATTTGTTGCCCTATATAAAGATGTCTATTATGTACACTAATTAAGTCTATGATTAAGCGCCACTAGGGGGTGTGAGACGCGTCAGACTACCTTCTTGTTCCACCTGTCTGCCTTGGTATGTGCCTAGGTACGTGTTTCAATAAACATTGAAATATTTTTTGGAAGACCCGTTGTGCACCCGTATCTTCCTTGTTTGGTCATTATAACAATACTCTCTCCTCTGCACTTGAAACTCTCGCTCCTCCCCAACTTCGCAAAGCCCCAAGTCATCAGCTCCAGCCCTGGCACTCCCAGCAAACACGCCACCTACAAAAATGCTCCCGAACTGCTGAACATGTCTGGAGGAAATCACGCTCTGAACCAGATTTCATTCACTATAAGTTAATTCTTTACTGTTAGACCTCTGACCTTCACTAAGCTAAGCAAACCTACTTCTCTTCTCTTATAGCCACTCACTCCTCAAACCCTAAAAGACTCTTCTCCATTTTCAACTCTCTCCTTTACCCATCTGCACCACCCCCTCTTCTGCATTCAGTGCTCAAGACCTGGCTGACTACTTTTTTAATAAAACACTTACCATCCGAAGAAACATCCCAACACAAGCCTGCAATCTCCCAACCTCACTCCCAGTCACCCCCTCTGCCACCCTCTGCACCCTCCTCCCAACCACTGAGAGTGAGGAGGTGGGTTCCCTATTGTCTTGCTCACACCTCACTACCTGCCCACTTGACCCTATTCCTTCACATCTAATACTTTTTCTGTCTTCCATCCTCCCTCCAGCTCTTACATATTCAACCTATCCCTTTCTACCTGCTCATTCTCTACCTCCTTCATACAAGCAAAGATCATCCCCTTCCTCAAAAAAACCCTCACTTAACCCTAACCCTCCTGCAAACTACCGCCCCATATCACTGCTCCCTCTAGCTTCAAAAATCCTTGAAAAACTAGTTTTCGATCGCCAAACTCACTTCCTGTCCTCCAACTCATTGCTCAACCTCCTGCAATATGGCTTCCATCCCCAACACTCAACTAAGACTGCCCTCACCAAGGTTACTATTTATCTCCTTTCTGCTAAAAACAAAGGCTACTACTCTATACTCATCTTACTTGACCTCTCTGCTGCCTTTGACACTGCCCTTCTCCTACGGACTCTCAGCTCTCTTGGGCTTTGTGACACTGCCCTCTCCTGGATTCACTCTTATCTCTCTAACAAATCCTTCTCTGTCTCTTTTTCTGGTGACTCCTCCTCTCTTTTGCTCCTGTCTGTTGGAGTACCTCAAGGCTCTGGCCTGGGTCCTCTACTATTCTCTATTTACACTTCTTCACTGGGTAAACTTATCAACAGCTTTGGCTTCAACTATCACCTCTATGCTGATGATACCCAGATCTACCTATCCCCCCCTGCACTCTCTCCTTCTGTCAATTCTCACATAAGTGACTGCTTATCTGGCATTTCCTCCTGGAGAGCCTCTAACCCCCTAAAAATAAACATGTCCAAGACCAAACTACTTCTAATCCCCCCTCTAACTCTACTCCAGTTTCTATTTTTTCTATCACTGTTGGTGGCACCACTATCTCCCCATCACCCTAAGTCAGCTGCCTTGGAGTCACACTTGAATTAAATCTGTCCTTCATTCCCCACATCCAATTACTCTCTTCATCCTCCCGCAACTACCTACGCAATATCTCCAAAATGTGTCCGTTTCTGAGCGCTGAAACTACGAAACAACTAATCCACTCCCTGGTAATTTCCAGACTTGACTACTGTAATTACCTACTAACTGGCCTCCTCTTTTCCCGCCTCTCTCTCCTTCAATCCATCCTAAATGCATCTGCCAGGCTAATCCACCTCTCCCGATGCTCTATATCTGCTGCACCTTTCTGTAAGTCCCTTCACTGGCTCCCCATACACAGCAGAGTTAAATTCAAATTCTCACCCTGACCTACAAAGCCCTCACCAATGCTGCCCCACCCTACCTGTCCTCACTCGTCAACAAATATACTCCAGCTTGCCCCCTAAGATCCAACAATGACCTACTCCTTGCATAGAGAGAGAGAAGGACTACACACAAGACAGGGATTTCAGCACTTCAATTTTTTATTATAAATGGTTCAATGAACCTTACCACAGTGCTTTTTAGATTGTGCATATACAATACAGGCAGGGTATCCACATAAACTTGTCAAGACAATTGAACCACAGAATACTCAGAAACGTTTCTGCTTTGTAGACCTAAACATCAAAAAGGCAAAATTGAACAAACAGTTGCTAATATCCCTTAATGTCATAACAAAACAACACCTCCACTAGAGGATGGCTATGCACATATGCACAAATCGGCCATCATAGTGATCCATGAGGATCTATGTTTGTTAAAACGCTACTCCTATAAAAAAGGTGTAACTAAAAACAAGTATATTGCAAATAAATTTTGAATACACGCACACAAATCAAATATACATGAGTGAGCCAATGTTCAATTGTGGTAAAATAGACTATGGGGTTCTGTACAACACCTAATTCAGAGGACACTACTATATTGGAATAGTGTTATGGTGCCATGAAAACACATATAAATAGAAGGATCTATGTACAGCCCCCAAAAATGAGTCTAATTGTTACCATATCGAAGAACAATTTTGCTATATAATGCAAAGTGAAACCGTTTCCTCCATTATGTATTACCATAGGGCAATCACAGTCCGTGCATAGGAAATTTAAGCAAGGTTAGTATGGCATTATACAGACATTTAAGAGGCTGTTATTACCCCTCCGTGATGCCAACTTGCAGCTCCAAGAGTTCGTCTTATGAACAGTCACCACCTTCAAGGTAAACGTATCACCAGTTAGAAATCCTCCTTAGCTGCTGTAAATTTTGCAACACTGTTTCCATCTGTTAGGTCTAGGTCAAAGCATCCCGCTCTAAATACGTCACTGCCGATGCGTGTTTTACCCCCCACGTGATTGCAAAATCATAGGGGTTTCCTCAGGGCAAACGGTTAAAAGGTTGAAGACACATCTGATTATTTACAGGTCATGATGCACGGTAATTGGTTGTCTATTTTCAACTTATAACCAATCGACAAGCTCACCTTCATACATGCCCCTCTCGATGAAAAAGTGAAAGATTTGCTGGATCAAGATCGATACCTTATTTCTCAAAAAGTGCAAATAACACAAAACATAATAAGAATACAATATAATACAACTAGCGTATACACAATTTTATATATTTATAAAAGGAAACTAAATACCACTTTAAATGTCTTGTAAAGAGTAGTAACTTACATATAATTTTTCAATGATCACTTTATCAATGTTAATTTTTTATTAATTAATTAAAAGCCTTTTTGTGAACTGAATGAGCGCAACACCTAAAGGAAAGCTGCTAATTCAAACTTCTCATTTAAGCCTTTTGGGGTTACTATCTGCAGCTTATACATCCATGCTGTCTCCTTTTTCAGTAGGATATTATCAATATCCCCTCCTCTTCCAAAAAGGGAGCATACCTCAATGCCTGTAACCTTAAGATCCATAGGGGAACAATTATGGTGTGTTGAAAAGTGCAAAGCCACACCACTTTTTATCTCCCCATCCTTTGTAGCTTTTATGTCACCCCTATGTTCAGTCACCCTATCTTTTAGCATACGTCTAGTTTTTCCTACGTAGAAAATCAGACAGCTATAGGATAATAGGTAAATGACATTCTCAGTTTTACAGTTAATAAACTGCTTAATAGGGTATGACTCATGTCGAAAAAGTTTTTGTGCAAACAATATATTTACATAGGACGCAGTGTCCACATAGGAAGCTCCCTTTAACCTTCCTATGTTCCCCCAGCCAATCGTTTGTGTTGGGGATTTTAACATAAAAACTTTTTACAAGTTTGTCTTTGAGGTTAGGAGCCCTTCTAGCAACTAAGGATGGTTTATCTCCCATTAATTTCTCAATACCTTCATCGGCTTGTAAAAATTGCCATTTCTCTTTAAGAATTCCACAAATCCTCTCCCAGTGACAATTAAGTTTGAAGAATTACATCTTGATACGTTACGTGCTGAGGAAGATAAAAACTGGATCAGCAAATTGAAAGAGGAAGTGGATAGATATGAATCTGAGCTGATTGCCTTTAAAAACAAAAAATTAGAAGATGTCACTAATGACTATAAGAATAAAACAGTATACAGATGGCTATTGAGTCCTGAAGAATGAATCCAGTACCGTGCGAATAGACCCTGGAGACAGAGGTTTAACAGAAGAAAACCTACCGGTACTGTAGATACATCGGGAAACAGCTCTGACTCTGATAATGCACATATGACATCCAATACTCAAGAAAGCAATCAACAAGGAATGGTAACCCGCTCAAAAAACGGGGAAGGCCGAGGCCGCACATCAGGAGGGGGGGCTTTCGGCAGACCCCCAAGAATGTACCGGAGGGGAAGCAGAATGTAAACCTAATTATTAATCTCAGCGACCATATACTCACAGAGGATGAGACCAATGTCCTAAATAGGGGACTCTCATTCGTACCCTCCACAAGAACAAACGACTTTGACTTGTATGTTGATACACAGAAATTTACCAGAAAACTCAGACTCAAGGAATTCTTCAAGGATAATACTGAACTTTATGAGGATAGGGGTCTAAGGAAATAGGGATCTTTTGACCCCCCAGAGCAATAATGCCTCGATTAAAACCTTCAATCGACTAATGCTACAAAAATCTACTGAGATAACTTCTCACAATATACTTTACAGGAACAACCTCAGCAAGGGTGAAAGAGCAGCATTACAATCTTTACAAGAAGACAACAACATTGTGTTGCGTGAAGCCGATAAAGGGGGCGCTGTGGTCTTGATGAATTACAGAGACTACAGGGAGGAAGTGTTGCGACAACTGGAGGACCAGTCTACATATAGATGCCTAAAAGGGGACCCGATGATGCAATTCAAAAAACAGATTGATGAACTGACTGGTGACCTATTGGCAAGTAATTGCATTGACAAAAATCTAAGGGAATATATGGTCACAGATAATCCTAGAACACCTGTATTGTACATGCTCCCCAAGGTACACAAAAATCTGGAGAAACCACCTGGTCGACCTATAGTCTCTGCCATTAACTCAATTCTACAACCAATAGCAACGTATTTGGACAAGATCCTACAACCCCTGGTACGCAACACGGCATCATTCCTTCTGGACTCTACAAGTATGATTCAACTCTTACTCCAACAACCAGAAGTTGATGAAGATCTTCTACTAGTAACCTTGGATGTTACATCCCTTTATACGGTGATACCTCATGAGGAAGGGATAAGAGCAGTGAGAAACCATCTGCAAGAACACCCGTATATAGGACCTAACATTGATGCACTTACTGAGCTCCTTAGAATCTGTTTGGAATATAACTACTTTCGTTTCGAAAAAGACTTCTACCTACAAATTGCAGGAACAGCCATGGGGTCCAATGTGGCCCCATGTTATGCAAATTTGTTTATGGCTGAATTGGAAACGAAAATGAAAGATCTTTTTAGATTGAAATATTTTTTTATTGAACAATCTTTTCAATACACAAATATTTCCACTTGGAAAACAGTATATAAACAAAATACATCTATTCACAGTTTATAGTTTCTCCAAATAAATCATTCTTTTGACATAGTAAACTTGTGTATTTCAGGCAAAGCAAAAGAAAGGAAGAACCCTTGCCTGGGCAAGAATCTATCCTTAAATGTCCCATTTCTAAAAGATATATAATGAATAACATATAAAACAAACATAACCAATAAACCGTTTCACCGTCCCACTGTGCACCTCCTGCTAATAGGTGTCTAGCAAATATCTCAAAATATGTCCTTAATCATTGATTATTAATTATCCACTGAGCTAGCTCAAATGTCCTGCCAACTTAGTTTTGTGCCAAACCCATCCTTACTCTCCGCCCTATTCTTTTATCACCTCAATAAAGTAAGTTTTTTTTCATTTAACATCCAATAAACCATATCTTATTGAAAGATTCCACTGTGTCCTGAAGGTAAGCAGCTGTTTCACTCATAGCAAATATGTTTCTAATTCTACTCATAACCTCCCCCCACTCTGGTGCTCCCAGTTTCCAGTATTTTGCTATAGCAATACGAGTCACTGTATACACAATTCTAATAAATTTGTTTATGTACTCATTGAATCTTTGGTCTCCCTCATTTAGTAACCCTTGCATCGGTGTTAACAATACTTGTTCCTCCAAAATTGTGGTGATCATCTTAGAGAGATCAGTCCATACCTTCCGTATCCTAGGGCACTCCCACCACATATGAAGGTAGGTGCCTAGCTGTGCACACCCTCTGTAACATTGTCTGGAGCTTCCCTTAACCATGTGGGCCGCCTTTAATGGGGTTAGATACCAGCGAAACATCGTCTTGATATTGTTTTCTCTTAAATCTGCTCCTAACAGGCCTTTAGTAGAATTTAAAAATATTTGATTCCAAGTATTCAGATCTAATGTCTTATCAATATCGTTTTCCCATTGAAGTATGATGGTAGGTTTGGAGCCTATGTTTGTCTCTTGTATATGAAAGTACAAGTGTGAGATTGCTTGTTTCTGTCTGTGTGTTGTGCTACATAGCTTTTCAAAGATAGTTTTAGCCTTGTGACCTAACTCAGTTCTGATGTACATATTAATAGCTGAGGCTATTTGCAGATATAGAAACCATGGTAAACGGATATTCTCAAGTTTACTCTGCAGCTGGTTGAAAGTCAATATTTTTTTATTGTCTAGGAAGTCGGCTATTCGGTATAGGTCTTTATGTGCCCATTTATCAATCAGTCGCCCTGACTCTCCTGCCAGGATGTATCTAAGAGGTTTTATTAACGAGTTAGTGGGTAAGATCAAGTTCTTTCTATTTGCTGCCTTCAGGTGTTTAATTGCCATCTTAGTGATTGGATTCTGATAGTCCTTCTTATGTGTCTGGTTGTCTCCACCCCATATGAGATCTTCAGGAGTCTCATATCCTCCAACAGTAGCCTCTAATTGGGGCCATAACACCTCATCCTGCTTCCTCCCCAATAGTGAATTTTGAGCCAGCCTGGCCTCTGAGTAATAGTCCATCAAATTAGGAAATCCCACTCCACCCAACTGTCTGTGTCTTGTGAGTATATCTTGTGGGATCCTTACGTGTCTAGAGCCTTTCAAGTATCTGTGGAGATCTGTCTGCAGATTCCTCAGGTCAGTTTTGTCTATATTGATAGGTAGGGCTCGAAACAAGTAGAGAATTCTCGGAAGAATGTTCATCTTGACCGATGATAGTCTGCCGTACCAGGAGAAATTGTGTTTCTTCCATTTCAGTAGGTCAGATCTTATTAATTTAAACAAGGGTAGATAGTTAGCTTTGTACAGTTGGGTAGATCGTTTCGACAGTCTAATTCCCAAATATTTGATATCGTCTTTCACCCATTTAAAATCGAAATTCATTTCTATTAATTTGATAGTGTGTTTTGGCAAGCCTAGTGATAATGCCTCACATTTTTCAGTGTTAATCTTGTACCCTGAGATCTCAGAGAATTGTTGTAAAATCTTATAAATATTAGGGAGTGAAATGAGTGGTTTGGTTACCGTCAACAACACATCATCTGCAAATAAAGCTATTTTATGATGTGTGTGTTGCAACTGAAGTCCTGTGATGTTTGGGGAATTTCGTATACTCGCGGCCAGGGGCTCGATACATATTGCGAAGAGGAGGGGTGATAGTGGACAGCCCTGTCTTGTCCCATTACGTATGTTAATAACTTTCGAATGGTGTCCAACCGCTCTTATATGTGCTGTGGGGTTTGAGTATATGCATCCTAGTGCTTTCATAAATGATCCATTAAATCCCATCTTTGTTAGCACCGTATTCATGTAAGTCCAATCTATCCTATCAAACGCCTTCTCCGCATCCAGCGATAGGACCAGAGAAGGCGTTCGCTTGTGGTGTAGATAATCAATGATTGTAATCATTCGTCAAATATTATCTGGTACTTCCCTGTCTTTGATAAAACCAACCTGGTCAGGATGTATAAGAGAGGGGAGTATATGTTTCAAACGGTTGGCGAGAATTTTAGTTACAATTTTAAAATCCTGGTTTATTAGGGATATGCAATTAAAACCAATATAAATGTGCACCGAGGTGCTTACAATTTCCACAAACGCGTTTCGGCTGTGTAAACCAGCCTTTGTCAATGTGTAAGAGCAAACCGAGGCCCGGGTGCCACCCTCTTATATAGTGCTAACACAGACTATCCCCACCAATCCGCTTCGGCCTTTGACAACGCCCATCATCGCACCAATAAGCCACTGTGCATTCAGGGCGTATCCTGATGCTCACATTTGATAGGATTTCTCTGAAGCGGCTTCGTCTCTACTGATTTTCAATTGGTTCAATAATGATACCATAAAGATATGAAGCTATAATAATGATACCATAAAGATATGAAGCTAAACTTCAGTGATATTTTTCTAAAATCTTGATACATGTAATGCACATATATTAGCTAACATACTGTCTGTGAGTGATGGCTATGTATAACTGGGTTAAATGTAATAGAATTACCAACTTCGCATAGAAATTCCATAATAATATTAATGGGTCATGACTCTGCTAGAGAACGTAAATCTTAGACTCAACATAGACAAAACAGAGATTAAACTGGACAGTGATCTCTTAGTTCTAGATATGTGACTATTATTTATTTATAGTGATCTGAGTAACTATACCAAGTCAGTAATCACACGATTCACTATAAGGAATCATCTAACTCGAACACTGCAGAAATTATGAAGTGACAGTTGGAATTGAAATACACCCACGGAAACACTTCAGAAGAATATTGCAATACTATAATCCGCCCTGGGAATGGCCACATTCACGAGACAATTAGAAAATATAATCACACAAGATTTTGTTTGAAATATGATATGTCAATGATGAAAAGATAGTAGTCGTTTAATGCATGAGCATAGAAAAAAGATTAAGGATGTTTAATCATATTACGATTAGCCGTGCAGACAGGACATTCTAACACTGAATTACAAAGAACAGTTGCTAAAGACTTAACTCGAACAGTAATATATAGCAATGATGGTATCAGCTATTAATAATTATGAGATGATGGATATTACAAATAACTCAATATGTTCACTCTTAGGAAGTTTGTTTGTTTGTTTATTAAGTGAGTATAAGTTGTTATTACGCGCAACCAATTGAAAATCAGTAGAGACGAAGCCGCTTCAGAGAAATCCTATCAAATGTAAGCATCAGGATACGCCCTGAATGCACAGTGGCTTATTGGTGCGATGATTGGCGTTGTCAAAGGCCGAAGCAGATTGGTGGGGATAGTCTGTGTTAGCACTATATAAGAGGGTGGCACGCGGGCCTCGGTTTGCTCTTACACATTGACAAAGGCTGGTTTACACAGCCGAAACGCGTTTGTGGAAATTGTAAGCACCTCGGTGCACATTTATATTGGTTTTAATTGCTGTCCCTTGTCCCTGTCACCTGAAGCCGAGGGAGCTGCTATCTGCCAGGAAACAGGGGGACAAGGTGCACAGCGAGCTAGTGGGTACTTTAAAGGTGGTGACTCCCCTTTATTATTTTTTAACTTTAAGTAAATAAAAATTCAATTTTTTATAATTAACCTTAGTAGGAATGAGTGCTATATTAAACCCTTAAACTTTAGGTTCTCTTACCTGTTCATCTATACTTATATATATTGAAGGGTAGCACCGGATTTATTATCCATTTATTCCTCTATACACTATATCTAGTGCCAGTTCTCTAATCTATTATTTACTTATTAGGGATATGGGCATAACGTATTGTTTCTACCTTTTTTCGGGATCACAATTATTTTGGCCTGTAAAAGGTCTTCAGGTATAGGTTGGCCATCTAAAATATAATTAGCAAATTTGACTATATGGGGAATCAGTGTTTGTCTAAAAAGTCTATAATATTCTCCCAGGAACCCATCAGGTCCCGGGGCTTTCCCTGGTTTGAGCTCCTTTATAGCCGCTACCACCTCCATCTGCGTTACCTCAGCATTTAATTGGTCTTGTTGTTCTAAAGTCAAATGTGACAGATCAGCTAGATCTAAGAAGTTCTCAAGGACAGTCTGTGTTTTGTCACTAAGTTGAACCTTTTTACCATCGTATAACTCTCTATAATATTCTGCAAAAGCATCTACAATTTCCTGTGGGTGTGAGGTAACTCGTCCTGTTGCAGTTTGTATATTTGGAATGGCTACTGAGTGATACGAATCTCTAATTTTCTTTGCTAAGTATTTGTCTGGTTTGTTTGCATATATAAAATAATTGGCTTTGAGTCTTTCGGCTGCCCTAATCGAGTTATCATTCAGTATGGTGTGTAATTCTGCTTTTTTCTGTTGTAAGGAATGTAAAATCATTTGTGACTTAGTCTGTTTGTGTTCTCTTTCCAAAAGGAGAATTTCCTGTTGGAGTTTCAATTGCTGCATCTCTGCCTTTTTCTTGTAAAGCGCTTTTTCTTTAATTAACACTCCTCGGAGTACAAGTTTATGCGCTGCCCACACTGATACTGGGTTTTCAGTTGAATTTATATTAATTTTCCAGTAGTCACTCATCTCCTTCAATACTCTAGCCTTAGTGTCAGGGTATCTCAGGCAACTTGGATCAAACACCCATGTTCTCGTTCTGCCTGGGGTTGCCATAGATCCTATAAGAATTTGCGTAATGGAGTGGTCTGACCAGACACATGTATGTATACTAGCCTTGTGTAAAATGGGTTGCAGCAATTGACCGATAAAAATATAGTCGATTTTGGTGTAACATTTGTGTGCTGCAGAGTAGTAGGTAGTGTCAGTGGTGTCCCCATATAGTGTAGCCCATGAATCTTGTATATCGTGAGGTGTGAGTAGCTCAACAATTTTTTTGGCTATGCTCTGTTGTCTCATTTTCTTTTTGGATTCACCTTTCGATATTGGTTTCCCTAATGCTGCTAGATCTATATTAAAATCACCCGCCAGAATTATTCTTATCCTAGACCAATTTGTGAGCAAATCAGATATGTGTCTAAAGAAGGGTTCTTGTTGTTCGTTAGGTGCATAGATATTACAAAGCAAAACTTCTGTTCCCTGCAGTTTTCCCCGCACCACCACATACCGACCTTCCTTATCTTTTACTGTGTCTATATGCTCAAAATTCAGGGATGAATGTATCAGTATAGATACTCCCTTTGTCTTGGTATTGGAGGTAGCATGAAAGCTTTGGGAGTAATCCTTGGACCAATACTTAGGTACCTGCGAGCTTAAAAAATGAGTTTCTTGCAGATATAAGATATTAGCCCCAAGTTTTTTTATATTGTGTCAGTGCAGTTCTTCTTTTTATATCAGAGTTAAGCCCTCTCACATTATGCAATATTAGGTTAACTCCTGGGAAGTGTAACATTCTAGCCATTATTAAATATCATCATGAAAATGTTTCTAAGATTACACCCTAGCCCTTTCTCCCTTATTTGACTAACCTGATACCTCTTTATCCTTCTAGTACATATTCTCCTATGATCTCTTACTCCGTCCGGAGTCTGTGGAAAATCCTCAGTGGACCTAACACCTGGTGCACAGTGACAACGGCTTGATTCTTGACAAAAAAATGATAACAATAACAAAAACTTGACATTTAGGTAATTAGAAAAAAAATTACAAAACATATTCAAGGTATAGTACTTCAATTAGTTTAACATTTCACATGAGAAGTGATACTAAGAATCATTTTACCTTCGTTCCTCTTCTATATAGTCGGTAAAGAATATCAACTTGTCATAAGCCTACTATTCAACCTGTTAACACAATACAAAACCATCACAGCTTAATACATTTATAAAGTGTGTTTGGTAAACCTGAGATAGAGTCAATATCATCTGTCCTAATGACAGGTGGTCAGACATCTTACCAGTCCCCTGTTTTGAGCGTGTTGCTTTACCACTTTAAAGTGACTACAGAGTCAAGGTCCAGATTTCTTATTATTGTTGACCTTTGTCCAATTGGATTTTCTATTGCTCTGTATTGCAGACTGTACTCCTGATTTACTTCCGAGGTCAGTGTCCTGTGGGAGGTCTGGGATCTCCAGGCCGAAGATTCTGCAAGCTGCAGGGATTTCTGTAGGTGTCTTGACTGACGTCATTTTCCCATCCTTAAGTATATTAAGGGCAAAAGGAAAGCCCCAGCGGTACGGGATTTGGTGCTTTCTGAGAAGTGATGTAAATGGTTTGAGTCTGCCTCGCCTTTGTAATGTTCTCACGCTTAAGTCCTGGAGAAATTGCACCACATTACCCTGAAATTTAAATGTAGGACTCTTTCTTGATGCATTGAGGATCTTTTCTTTATCAGTGAACTTCAGGAATTTAATAATTACATCTCTTGGTGGCATATCTCTTTGGGGTCTTGCCCTGAGCGCCCTGTGTGCCCTTTCAATTTGATATTCTGCTCCTTCAGAGTCCATTGTTATAGCTCTAAATAGACTTTGAAGATAAGGGAGTAAATCTGACGGAATTATGGACTCTGGTATACCTTTAAGCCGAAGATTCGACCGTCTGTCACGGTTTTCCATGTCTTCTAATTTATCCTGCAGATCTACAATTTGTTGTTGTTGTAGGGAAACCGTCTGCGACATCACACAAACATTCTCCTCACGGTCTCCCCTGTCATTTTCCAGAGCATCCACTCTATTACCAATGTCCACTATCTCTTTCTTAATTTCTGATAGACTATTGGTAACTGTATTGTGAAGATTATCAATTTTATCCCATAGCTTCTCGAAATTCATTGATATATCTTGCTTTGACACTATTAGGTGTAGATCTGCTTTAGTTGCAGGGGTCTGTGCATCAATAGTTTCACAGGGGTTAGATTCCACATCTGACTCTCCCTCAATATCCATTATACTGGACTCTGGTTGTTTGTGGGTAATATTGGATTTAAGATATGTATCGATAGAAGCTTGTACTCTTCTGGATGACATCTTTAATGTAGATTAGATTCTCTGGATAACCAGATGACACCACCTAGATATAAATGGGAGCTAGAGAACCAAGAAAGCCACGCCACAGGAAATAATTAAAGTTCGTTTTTTCAGTTTACCTCCGATGTGTCAATATCCCTCAGAAGGTATGGCAATATCAGGCTCCAAACACAGCACAGTAACCTTTGCTGCTATTGTGACTTATTGTTAATAACAGTTCCGCCCGGGGCAACAAATAGGCCTCAAAGCCATTTTTTATCTCATCTGCAGTGCGATTACGTCTCTCATCTGCAATATGTTGGTAGTTTTAGTGTCCCTCATTAAATACTTTCATCAACCTCACATAAGTCCTGTTAATTCTCTGTTCAGTGGTCTGACCGTTAGGGTAGCTTTGTATATCTAAAGCATATTCTGAGCTGTGTGTTCTGCTTAACTGTTTATGTCTGGTCCCGCATTATCATTTGAATCTCGCCTGTCACGCTGTCATTGTCTCTGGTAAGTCTGGCTCATTTGGCATAGCTCCGGTATCGTGACAACTTTATAATTGTAAGCCACTTACCACACTTCAGGCACTGTTCTGCGCTTGCTTTTTTTGAAAGAACCGCTGCATAGTTATCCCAAGATGGCGCCTGCTGCATAAGTTAGATTCTTGTGTGCGCTCAATCTTCTGTTGCGGTTTACTACTTCTGCCGGGGACTTCCACAAAACAGCTGGGGTAGTTCCACTTCACTAGTTTAGGCTCATAATGTCTCTTTTTGCTCAATTTGAAAGCATTTACCTCCTTTTTACCAGTATCACTCTCAGGAGCTCCGGTTTCACACGTCCATCTATGTGTGTAGCTCATGACAGATCTTTTTAAAGATACAAGAATAACTTTATTCCGCAGATACATAGACAATCTGTTTCTTCTATGGCATGGATCAGAGACTGAATTGTTACAATGGACAGAGGAATTAAATAGAGTGCACCCTACAGTTAAATTTAAACTAACGTTTAGTAAGAACACAGTGGATTTCTTGGATCTACGGATATACAAGAAGGAGGGTAAGATCTGCACGACACTCTATTCCAAAGATACTGATAAGAACTCAATACTCCATGCAACTAGTTGTCATCCACCGAGTCTAAAAAGAGCATTACCAGTATCACAATACAGAAGAACTGTAAGAAACAACACAGATCCATTGCTGAAAACTAAACAACTTATGGAGACGGAAGAAAAGTTCAGATTGAGAGGTTATCAAAAGGATATACTAAAGGAATGCAAAGAAAAAGTCTCCCATTTGACTCAACAAGACACTTTGGTAACTAAAGAATACTCCAAAGAGGATGAGAAAATGACTTTAATTACTACATTCACCTTGGACAAAAATGACTTTGTGCAAGAATTAAGAGAAAACTGGACATTACTATCGTCGGACAAAGATCTACCCTTCCAAAAGATGAACCCACCAAGAGTGGGATATTGGAGAGCCCACTCTTTAAGGGACAAATTGATAAAAACAGACTCGAGGAACTGCTACACAAAGGATACGTAGCTACGTAATAAACCGGGTTGCTTCAGGTGTTTGGGCTGCACAACCTGTAATGGGCTGACCACGGGAAGCACATTCAATCACCCCTACCAAACAAGGAAATTTCCCATAAAATTCAGAGTAACCTGTACTACTAAATTTGTCATCTATCTCCTACACTGCATCTGTGGTCTTTTTTATGTTGGGAAGACGGTAGATGATCTCAGGACCAGAATGGCCAACCACCGGTCTGCAATTAAGAAAGCTATAGAAAAAGGGGATTCAGAACAGCCGGTGGCTAGGCACTTTGCGCAGGCCAAACATACCATCAAAGACCTTAAATATATTATAATAGATCATATACCACCACTCACACAAGGAGGAGATAGAGCGAAGCTGTTGCTCCAACGAGAAGCAAGGTGGATCCACACTTTGGGCACAATGATCCCCCAAGGTCTTAACGTCAATCTAGACTGGCATTGCTTCCTATGAACTATCTCTATATCAGTGAAAATAGATGTGGATGCAGTATATGTCACTTTAGGGCTTTTACATTACAAATGTTTGAACATTGGAATATGATTAATTTTTCCTATTTTTTAGCCCCTGCTCTCTTACCTAGGAGTACTCTTTAAAAGAATGATTTAAAACAATAATTTTTTTAGAACATCATATAATACATTTTCTTCTAGAGATATTTATAAAAAGTTATTGGCAAAATTCATACCCCCTTAGAGTGATTACATATAAGAGCAACCGTTTTTGGAGAATCTGACACTATTGTATATCTTTTAAGTATATGCCCAACTACAGATTAACTGTCCCTTCAGGTAGCGTATAACGATAGATAAGAAAGTATAGAGGCAGGCAGGAATATATATGATAAAAATGCACATGATAAAAATCTATTACAGAATGTACTATACTTTGAAATACAGTCAATTGACGATAATATTGTATACTTTGCTGTCAAGCCATAATTTGTTTTTTTGTATTTGTATAGGCAGACGCTGCCGAACAGGCGTCTGGTTGCTATGACTACGCGAGTGACGTAGCGTAACCCCGGGGGGGAGGAGACACTTCCGGACGCTGTCGGCAGCGCCATGCTCACACCTTGTCTGATTTTCTGTACATAAGAGGGGTAAGTTCACCAAATGTGGGTGTTTGTTTGTTTGTATATTTGACAAAGGGGGAGACCCCGAAACGTTATATTAAAATATCTGTAAATCAAGACCCAGTGAGTGCCGTTCTGTTTTTGATGCATATATATATATATATATATATATATATAAGTTCAAAGTAGACAAGCACTCTAGAAATCCAATCGCAAGGGCCCAGGGTGCAACAGATAGGCAAATAGAAACAAAGGAGAGTGCACTCGCCATGTCATATTTGGAATAAAATTCTGAAAAGTGCACTCTCCTTTATATATATATATATATATATATATATATATATATATATATATATATATAGGAATAACTATTTAAAAATACCTAGAACATATTCTCCTATGTGAAGAACATTGGAATGTGAAATATTTACAGTACATACACAGTTAAACATTTTATTAAATATGATTATTGCATAAATGTGATTTTTCATGTTTTCAGCTACTTAACTGCATATGTATACATATGTATTTAAGTAGAGAGAAAAAGAGGATAGCTATACCCTCTTAGAAAAAAAAGGGAATTCAGCACTCTTTTAAATTTCAACACAAGTTTATTTTATGAATCCTCTAAATAAGAGGCTAATGCTCTAACTTGTTGTTTTTAAAGTGGACAGCCATTTAAGAAACGTTATCTATGTTCAAATTTGGACATTCATATGGAAAAGGTGCTAAGTAAAGTCAAACTATTTGCTGCCTATGGTAACTTTTATGAAGGCTGTGGAAGCTGATATATAGCCGATAACAGCTTAAAAGGTGGAAACCTTGGAATCTTGAAAGGTGAATACTTTGCCAAAAGTGCTTGATTATTTCTACAACTGAATGCAGTAACCGGAATGGGCTATGAGAAAAGCTGCCTATGAATGCTGAAATCTCTCCCTGGAGAGGGACATGCTGTGACATAGAAGGAGGAGGGCTTACTGAACGCTGCCAAGCCACTCGTTTTGTATACAAGCTCTCGATAAAGGGATTCCCAGGAGGGGATTGTAAGCTCACATAAGCATTCCACTTACTTGCATTTCATCAAGGATTAATCTCTGGTCCGGTTAGACCTTGTGTGCGGTGAAAGCCGCGGTCATTTACCGGAATGGTCACTCTGGACAGTAGTCTCACAGACTTTACCTTTATGCTAACACAGCCCAATCTCATGTTACCACCTGTATTTAAGAGGTTGATTAGCTTCTGATGTCTATACCGCAGGTTATATGCACACTTACCTATAAATGTTATGTTCCTTTATCATTGTTGCTCAGATTTCAGATAGTTTAGACTGTTATGGTTGCAATGTATTTAGGAGAAGTATGCACATGGATACTTTTGTTTGTTTCTTTTTTTGGTGTGTCACATGGAAATTCTTATTTAGAGGTTTAATAAAAGAAACGTGTTGAAATTTAAAAGAGTGCTGAATTCCCTTTCTTTCTAAGAGGGTAAAGCTATCCTCTTTTTCTTTCTATTTAATATTAAAGATATTCTAATTCAAAGGGCCTGCACCATTACCTTTAAAAAGGCATATAATGCACATTCATTTTTTATAGCATATTTTGGGATAAGAATTTTTCTCTCTCTGTATGTGCAAATTAGTATTTAATTGTTTATATTTCTATATATGTCTGTAAATACATATACTGTATTCACATATAAATATATATTTACACACATTATATATATATATATATATATATATATATATATATATATATATATATATATATATATATACACACACATATATTATACATATACATTTATTTATTTATTTTATTTTATTTTTTTAAATTCTGTTTTACCCACAATTTGTTTGTTATACAACTGGTAAAATGGTGCTTTTCTAATATCCCCGAGGAAAATGTCTAACCCAACATCTGTCAGGTGGACGCCATTAGGGCGATAGAGAGCCTTCTTGTCATCCGTTATCGTATTGTGCCTTATGACAAAGCCGCCTAACACAATGACCTTCTTCCCACATCCCTGTTGACCTTTTTTCTCACATTGTATGCTGCCCTCTGTGTTACGATATACCTCCAACACAATCGTGCAACCACGTTGGACCACCCAATTTTAACTTTGAAGCCATGCATACACCCAACGGAGATGTGACAACATTTTTCTAATTAAGTCTAGAGCCGGGACTGACCCCAGATCATTTCCTCCCAGGTGCAAAACAATAATGTGAGGTTGCTCCCACCTCCTATGAGCGTCCTGGAGAAGAGCTGGTAACTCGTCCCACGTTAAACCCCTGCGGCCTAGCCACTGAATGCTAGCTCTGGACGAGGGGAATCCTAACTGCTGCCCGTCTGGTAAACGCAGAGCCCTGATGAATGCCCAATGCACAAAGGAGTGCCCTGGTATCCAAATGTGTACCGGAGGGGGATACTTACCTGGAATAACAGGATAAACAAGCTGAGCTACATATGCTAACCCCTCATCAAGCTTTAGCAGTTCCAAATTCCCCTACACCTAAGACAGTAATTAGCATGTTACCCCCACGAAAACATGTTGTCACTTCTGAGCGCCAGTTAATGGACGAATATATAATTTGTATCTGCCTGACTTCCACCGTCCCATCCCCTTAATATCTGTGCCAGTGGAGCCACGCTCGTAGCTGCCCCTATCCTGAATGAATGGGAATCTATCTTCGATGGATCAAGGCCTAACTCCGCCGCCGCCTTAGCGAGAACCTTCCTAAAATAGAACACAGATAAGGAAGAATTGTCCTCATGTATGAGCAATTGCTGTGAACCATCCAGCCTCACTTTACAATATTCCTCAAAATTCCTAACAGGACAACATTCAGGAATTTCGTGTCTATTCAACAGAAGCCAAGCCCCCTTTCCATTCTGATCACTTTTTGATCTAGGGACCAAGAGCCTCAACCCATTTTCAGCTGGTCTCACATGCTCCCATTTGATTCCCCCGTAAATACCTGCTCGGGAGGAAGCAACTACTTCCCCTACTCTTAGTGCTCTTGCAAAAGTGAATGAGAACGCTGTGTGAAAAAGCAAGGTTTCAAACACTGATGAGCACACTACCTGCAACTTCCAAACCAGCTCATGTAAACGTAGAGTTGTGATGGGCTCTCTATGATCCTTACTGCATGGGTATAGCCGCCACCACCATTTTAGGACCCTTCTTACCAGGAATGTCCCTGAGAAATCAGCTATACTAAATGTCTTATTAAAGAATGAGACTGCAGATAACCTACTCTGTGCAGCTAATCTAGACACGCCCCCTTTACGCAAGCATGCCAACCATTCGAGCAAATTTACCTGCGAAGCTGAATAATCTTTGAACCCCCGCTGCCCAGCAAAACTTTCCCATGCCCTCTAGTGGTTTTCATAAGTTCTCCAGGTCTTGGGGGCCAAAGAAGCCCAGACTAGGGGGATAATATTTTACCAGCCCCCGCCATCTGCCAAAGAAAATGCGGGCATGTGAGTTCCGCCTTGGGCGCAACCTTTCTAAATTGATCCCATTTAAACCTAGACAATGAATCAGCAATCACATTTTTTACCCCTGGTACGTGTCTAGCGGTGAAGCTAATATTCAACTGCAGGCAGCGCAGCACTAGGTGTCTCAAGTATGTGACGACCCTCGGGGATGATACGGACAAACGATTTATGGCATACATCACACTCATGTTATCCGACCAGAAAATAACTGTCTTATTGGCTAGTTTATGTCATTACAACTCAATTGACACAATAATTGGAAAAAGCTCCAATAACGTTAAATTCCTTGTGAGGCCCGCTGAAATCCAGTTTAACGGCCAAGGCACTCTATTCCCCATTGAGGTAAGCCCCATATTCAAACCCTCTCGCTGCATCCTTAAATAGGTGCAGTGATTGATTTGAAATAGGGTCCTTCCTCCATAAACAGATCCCATTGAATTTCTTTAGCAATAACTCTCAAACCCTGAGATCTTCCCTCATCTCAATGGTGACCTTAATCTGCTTTCTTGCTCCTATTGGCCCTTGCACCTGACCATCCAATCTCCTATTAAAGATCCTCCCCATCGGTATGGCCCTACCAGCAAAATCCAATAGTTCCAACAAGGACTGTAATTCCTTAAGGGAAATATAATACGAGTTTACCACTGACAAAACCACCTGAATCAGGCAGTCGACCTTGTCCCGTGGAAGTCTACAAACTGCAGCCCTTGTGTCAATTTTGATAACTAAGAAAGTGAGACACGTGCAGATCCTTGCGTCTTGTCGCCTGCCAAAGGTACCCCAAATCTTCCCATCATATGCATGATTGCTATCATCTGTACACATTCGTCAGAATCAGCCTTTCCCACTAGCAAGAAGTCATCCAAATAGTGGGCCATGGCGCCACCCCCAGATGCCTTCTGCACTGCACTTCTTCTATTTGAACTAAAACTTTCAAATAGAGCAAATGACAACGAGCATCCAATGGGAAGACATCTAACCACAAAGGCTGACAGGTGCAAGGGGAGTAGCCTAAAAGCTGATTCTATATCCTGTTTCAACATCAAAGCTCCCCTACCATTTACCCATGGCGATCATTAGCACATCGTCAAAGGACTGGTAATGCACTGAGCTTAATGATGGATCAACGGCATCATTCACCGATGCCCCCTTTGGAAAAGATAAGTGGTGTATTAGTAGGCTGACTATATTGCCGCTTTAAAAAGGGACACATATGAAAAATACATATGTCAAGGCTGTTTTCAGGGCTGTTTAAAGAAATGGTTTTGTATAAGAACCCTCACATATGTATTTTTCATATGTGTTCCTTCTTAAAGCGGCAATATGGTCAGCCTATGTATTAGCCTAAACTTGCCTGTGTCCTTCTTAGGCACACCCCCCAAATGAGACACTACCAAGTCATCAAATGGCAGTTCCCAAAATGGGCCAGCCACCCTGCCTAATGCCACTTCTTTACCCAATTTCTTCCTAACCACTTGTGGGAATTCGTATGCAGATTTCAGGTTCTGGTGTACTGTAGAACCTTTCACTCTACCCCCCACTGGAATTTTGAACCTCTCCTCCAATCCTGACCTGAGCAGCCGAGCCGCCTCTGCATCAGGGTAGTGCTCCAGCCATGGCATCATGGCCGCCAGCTTAAGAGGCGTTGGGGCCCTTGTTGCCAGGACCCCCTCTAGAGCCTTGTTTTTCCATTCCCGACTCTTTCTTTCTGCTGCATTCAACCCCTGGGTGTTACCCGCTAAAGAATTTGCAAATGTGATGAAAGGAGCAACTCACCCCCCTGCCGCATTGCTTATCCTGAAACTTCCAGCACTTCCTGCCCTGACATTTCGGACGTGGCGAGGGAAGAGCTGCGCCTTGGCATGCCCCAGGAGAGCTAGTAGCAGTGCCCTCCAATCCCAGCTTGGACCACAGGTGCAAAGTCTGAGTTCCAAAATGGAGGAGCGGGTTTACCACTATTTATCTACGGAAGGCCATGTCGTATTTCCGTCATGTGCCCTCCTTATACCTAGAGTGGATATCATCTATGGTAACCACGTATTTGAACAGATTGTGCCCCTGCAACTGCCATCTGTCCACATAGCAAGTTGCCAGCACCCTAAAGCCCTGCTGCCATTCCTCGTATGTCTCTGGACGTTGCATTTTCTTTGGGCCCGTGCCATTCGCCACTCTCTCTTTTGTCCTACAAGCCTCCTGTGAAAGTTCAAAGATGTTGACGTATCTTAAATCTTTTTCACCCCCTTTGATTTCAAATGAGCGTAGAAAGAATGCACTAAACATGGGTATGTATCCCCATGAGAAGCCACCTTCCTTGATACAGATGCTGCCCTTTTGCTAGCTGGACCTACACTAGCATCCTGCATAAAAGAAACCACCTCACTGCCTACAGCGGGCGCCACTTTACCTTTCACCTGCGCAGCAACCAGCTTCTTGATCATCCTAAACATTTCCTTTTGGCCCTTTCCCACTAAGCTTAAGTCACCCTCACTCTCAGAGCCTGACTCACTGGAAGATGTACCAAAATCTACGTGTGCAGATGTATTCAAAGGTACTCACTGCTAGAGGCCAGAGGGGGTGCAGCTCCTGCTCACTGTGGCTGCGATGCGGATGTTGAAGTGGCAGGTGTAGTGACCATAGTTGCTGTGGCCTCCTGCCTGCTGGACAATGCCATTTCCATAGATGGAGGATCCATGGCTACACTCTACAAAAACAAAAGATTTTGAGGAGCACTCCGTGCAAAAGAGTGGGCCCCTGAGGGTCTCCCTGTGACATTTACTCCCTGCCCCCCTGATGCACACATACCCAGGGCCTCAGCCACTGCCCTCCTGATCAAATCGTCATTCACCCAAGCTTTTTGGCTCAACGCCAACATCATGCCCTCCTGAATCATACCAGATGCATTGCCATGTGCCATTAAACTAACTGCTTCCCCCCTCCTATTGGAAATGCCAGCTGACATGCCTGCCGCATCGCCATATTCTGGAGGCCCAATCCCCTCCTCACTTTGGGACTAGTTTTAAGAAGGGGGGCTGATTAGGTCCTAGCTTGAGGGGTGGTATCATATCATCTAGCTAAGATCCACCGCTTCCTCTTGCAGATCCCCGCATGCCAGGCACCTCCTGCATGACCTCACGGTAAAGTTTTGGTGGCACCAACTTCCTCTTGGAACGCTCCATCTCTGGATCACCAAAGAAATGAAGGAAAGCTCCCTTGAAGTCTGGAAACCAGGAACAAAAGTGGCCAGATCCACTGCAACCAGAACCTGTAAAGGTAAGCAGAAACACCCAACCCCACACTTGCAACAATGTAACAGACCTAGTACACTCCAGACTTCAAGTCCTTTATCCCTTAATTTTGTTACAGGCCCACCAGAGGGCCTCCACTGCCATATCCCTTGAATTACCAAATTTTACAAAAGTATAGATTTTTTTTGTTTTCATTTTGACTGTCATAGATATAATATTTACATTGTGTACTAAAATAGTAAGAATATAATTAATGGAAGAAAGATTTATCAACAATGCATATCTTTATGTTTTTTTTTTAATTGAAAACAGGGTTACAGCAATGTTAGTATGTTACAATTATAGGGTATTTGACAATAGTTGTTGTTCAGGTTCTGTCCTCTTAGTCCATTTTTGAACTGATGTATCCGTCCTCCAATACTTCCTTTTGGGATAACGTGCTGTTGACGATCCAAGTCTTTTGGAGTATGGAGGTATCTGTATTCAGCTTCAGCAAGTTAGTGAAAAAGTGAACCATATAAAAACATGCATAAATATAAGTTGTTAAATATAAAACTGTATAGAGAATATGGGTTTGGGGAGGAGAGGGGAGAAGTGTAGGTAGGGGTTTCTGGGAGACCAAGTTTTGTGTTTAGAAGCAGGGATAGTCTATTGTTTGCGTAGGATTGTTGATGTGGAAACTGTTTGATGCTATGGATTCTATTGGAAAAGATTATTGTTGGCCTGAGATTGTTCCCAATAAAACTTAATTTCGGCAAAATGTGTGATTTTATTTTTTATGAGGAAACCGTCATTGAACACTAACATTTTAACACCTTGTTTGCTGCAATTGTCTTTCCACAGTCAAACTCTATCAACCATTTCCCTTATTTGGAGACACCAATCCAAAACTTGAGTCTGGAAAAGAAAGAATTTGCTACTGGAATTGTGTTAACAATATCTCAATTGTTTGTCTTCAGCAGAAACAATAACGGGACATTGAACACTAATTACATTTTTATTAGCATACTTTTGAGGTTATTACCCTCCTCCTCTCCCTCTCTAGTCATTGGTACTGCCATGTTGAAATCTAGATTTCACTACATTCCATTGCTGATGTATTTGCACATGTGCAGTAACTCTCCTATAGACACCTGCAGTGTAACCTAGGTTCAATAATGGCAGCATCCATAATTAGAGGGAGGTGCATGAAATGTATTAAGTATTTAATGCCCCTTTAAGGACAGATATATGGCAAGGTTAGGCTTGTGATTTACTGGAAGAGGGCACAATAAATAATGAAAGCATATTGCAAAGCTATTTTCCTTTGCATACTTAAGCATATATTACAGTCAAAAAGTGTTTTACATGTCACAGCCTGCATTAACATCACCTAATCAACAATGTTGTGAATAATTATAAACTTTTTATTCAGGTTGACAATAACACGTATGCTTATGCATAAGGGGAGGGCTTTATTTGTGGGTAAATAGCTGGCTTATCAGATGAAGAAGCGTTTAGTGAAACGCGCGTAAGGGGAGTTTGTTATTTTAATCCGCTCACATAAATTTAAAAATAATTTGTAAGCAACCTAAAAATCAAGGCATGGGGGATAATATCTAAAGAGGAATTAAACAAATAACTCCACAATACAATATTATATTTAGTTGCTGCCGATAAGTATTTGTATCACTATGTTTAATATATTTATTTCCTTTAACATACACTAAGCAATTTTGATTTAATTTATACTATAAGAAAAAGGAATAGAGGGACACAGAGTATCTGATAGAAGAACACCTTCGGGTAAATGGAACATGCTGTACACAGAAAGGAGGGGGGACAAACTGATATCGAATAACACTACATTGAAAGGATCTGTCTTGGGGTTGTGGCTGCCGAGGGAGTGAGGAATAATTTGTTAAACATAAGATGGCCACTAGAATTGATGAGTGATTGTTAATTGTTATTAGCATTGATATATGGCCCCCCTAGAATTAGGGGTTTGATAAACAGCTATTTGAAAGTTCAGGAGAGTGCCTGAAATGTGCTCTCACAGTTACAAGTCTGGTTTGATATTATGTTATAAATGAGAAGAATAGGGGGCGAGGAGAGGTTGGTAAGAGAAGGGGAAGTAAGAGAAAATTGGAAAATAAGGTTTTACCATGATAGTCTCAAGGAAAGTAATGTAACTCATAATAACACCAACAAGACTCATTTGAAATCCCTCACTGGGGGACAAGTCCTCACAAGAAGAAAGATAATGTACCACTTAATAGACTTTGGGGGGATGCAACCTCAGTTGATCATTTGTAAAGAAAAATTGAGATGTATGTATTCATGGTAACCTTTAATTGAAAACAGAAGTCTAAAAAAAAAGAAAAGAAAAAGGAATAGAATAAACTTTGTTAGATCGGGAATGGCTAGCCAAACAAATATTAATAATTCTTAAAGGGACACGCAAGGCAAAATTAAACTTTCATGATTCAGATAGAGCATGCAATTGTAAACAACTTTCCAATTTACTTGTTTTAACACATTGTGTACAGTCTTTTTATATTTACACTTTTTGAGTCACCAGCTCCTACTGAACATGTGCAAGAATTGACAGAATATACGTATATGCATTTTTGATTGGCTGATGGCTGTCACATGATACAGGAGGAAGTAGATGTTTTTAATTATTTCTTATTGCTCATTCGGTCAGTAGGACTGATCACAATAGAATATTTTTTTTAAGATTTAAACTTTTTATTGAGGTATAAATCAAGACATATACAATAGGCATGTCAGAAAAAATTAGACAACAAAATTACTTTCAGACATATTGTGAATACATCTATACAAAATAAACAGGTTGTGTGTAACTGACAATAGTGGAGAATGTAATATACCATATGTCTTGCTACTGATATAAACCCTCTACTAATCACATGAGGCCTCTTTTGGACCTCTTAGTATTACTATATATACAAAAATTCAGAGGGCTATCATGTTCACTAGGGGACTACTCTTGAGTCCCTAAGGAAAACCTTTATTTTTATATTTTTAACTCTGTGAATTGAATGTATAGGACATAGATCATATATATACCAATGTGTCTGTATATAAATAATAATATGAGGCCATATGTGGACCTCCAGGACTCTATTAATCATATCTACAATGCATATCAATACTAGTAACAGGAGTATCTAGGATATGTCGCAATAAAATTGACTCTGGAGACCTGTACAATTATAATGAACTCCTATATACTGACTAGCAGCTCTATACAGCTCAACCACAATCTCATATTTGTCCCAATCTGAGCTGAGTGTGAAAACCAGTTAGTGACTTTACATCAGTGTAAAGAAGAGCTATGTACTAAGATTAACATACATGGTAATATACATACCAACATATGAACTAATGTTAATAAAACTTACTCTTAAAAATAGGAACTTTCAAAAGAAACAATCAGTAACACTAAGGGTGTGTTACTACTAGGGGGCGCACAGGACCTTATATGATTATTATGTAAATAGGCTAAGAGAGAAGAGAACAAGATATTACATATAATAACTATAATAAAATATACTATACGGAATAATGTAAACAAAAATGAAACAATTCTTATAAATATGGGACTATGAGAAACATAGGATACAACACAAATAATAACAAATACAGTAATAAGAAATTCCTGAAAGGTTCTTATCTGGAAATGCTGTCTTCTTCTGCAATGTTATATAGATGGTAAATGTCCCAATTGGGGTGGGTATAGTCCCAAATGATGAATGTGATCAAATACCAGGATGATCAATGATCAGGAACACAGATGATGACTGGAGTCAGCTGCTTTGTCAGGGAAATCAGGATCTAAGAGCAAGTTTTCTCTGTGAAAAAAATCACAAAAAGACAAAGGCGCCTCCTAGTGTAATACAGTTGGTGAAAGAGATTTGATAGGTAATCAAAAAGGTACTCACAAGTGGAGCAGCACCCAATTGTGCTAAATCAAACAGACTGGGATCTCACAGTGTCCCAGCTCACTGACACTGCAAGGAAACTGGTTTCTCCAATGTCTTGCCGGACTGACAGAGCTCAGACTCTCACAAAGAGGTTTACATAATCATGAGACACTGAGATTTTTATTTTATTAATAAAATTTGGTTTTCTGTAAACCTCTTTGTGAGAGTCTGAGCTCTGTCAGTCCGGCAAGACATTGGAGAAACCAGTTTCCTTGCAGTGTCAGTGAGCTGGGACACTGTGAGATCCCAGTCTGTTTGATTTAGCACAATTGGGTGCTGCTCCACTTGTGAGTACCTTTTTGATTACCTATCAAATCTCTTTCACCAACTGTATTACACTAGGAGGCGCCTTTGTCTTTTTGTGATTTTTTTCACAGAGAAAACTTGCTCTTAAAATAGGAACTTAACTCTTTAACCCTCCAGAGAAACAATTGTGAAATACAATATCATAGCTTCTAGGAATGTATATGACTTTAAAGGCAGCTAGACTAATAACTCAAGGGTTATCTAGATATAGAAGGTCCCATATCTTGGTCAGTACAGCTCTATGTGCAGCAGGGTTAGTAATTACCCTGGAAAGTTTTATGTTCATCCACAAGGCAATACTGAGCTTACTAAACCTTAACTCTGGATTGAAGAACTAGCCCACTCCGGACCTAGGGGACAAGTGTGGCATGATGAAAGTACTTAAACTGCTGACAGGACCGGTAAAATCAGCTTTGTAGCACGGATCATCGTCTGTGTCAGGGATTTTCTCTCGAGCAATAGCCCCCCACTGCCAAAGCATACCTCGCTGCACACCCACATCATTGGAGTGGGGAGAGTGGCACAATAGGGATCGCTCCAGGTCATCAAAGCCTTCATGATGTAGCTTGGTGTCGGAGACTCGGCCATACCGCATCCTCCTCTGGTAGGACTCAACTTTGCCATGCCTCTATGATAAATTGAACAGTTGCTCGCTGTTAGCTTCATCCGTTATCGGGCAGGAAAGCATAATCCAAGTCGTCATAGGGACCAAAGCCCAAGACCTCTCTCTAATCTCAGTGTCCTCACGATTTTCCTTTGCTGGAGGAGCACTGTCAGCTGTACTTACTATTGCAGCACTTTCAGCAGGCAGCTGGAGACACAGGCTTTGATGATGTCTCCAATTTTACAGGTTCTAGGATAGAGATGTTAAGTAAAGGCCGCATAGTCTCTGTAACAGGAAACTGAACTCCTAGTAGCTCTGGTTCACCATCTCTCTCCCACGCCTTCACCAATGCCTCAGAGAGGCGCATGAAGCGATCACAGAGAAAATGATCTAATGTCTCCAATACACGGGTTTGAAAAGAATCCATGATGGAAATATATGTTTAGGAATACCAATTTTTCTGAATTATTGTTCCTTATAGTTTGATTGCAGCTATCTTAGCTGTTAAACCTGGCTAACAGGAAAATGGGGAGGGCAGATTAGGGTCCAGGCCGTTAGTAGGCTTCCGATGAACACCCCATCATTTGCAGATTGTTCGTGTGCAGAACGGAATAAAAGTTATATATACCTGCTCCCTAAAGAACAGGCTTTTCTGCAGTGTTAAGGATTATCTTAGATTGTCAATCTGCTAAGCGATAATCAGTGGATTTATCTGCTCAAGTATGCAGCTATTTTAAAAAGCAGCCATCCAGGTCGATGTTAGGACACGCCCCCCCACAATAGAATATTTTTATAGATATGTAAAGTAAATTTTTAATGTAATGTCAAAATAAACTTATCGCATGATAAGGGCTTCCTTTCTTAAAGTTAATTACTTTTAACCTAGTATATCTAAGTATCTATTGTGCTGCGCTTACACACCTCTGGGTTATAATCCCAATCCCCTTGAGCACACGTTATCAATTTAGGGCTAGATTACTAGTGGCACGCTAACTATTGCGCACAAGCAACATGTTTTTTCCCCCCTCATTTTACAAATTATTACATTGTGTTATTGAATATTACATATAAAATATTTTTAAAAATTAACAATAATTATTATACATACTGTAAAAAAACATTCTATTGATTAGCATTTTTACAGTATAATTAATAATTTGATATTTATTTATTTTTCATTTTTATGTTAACGTAGAAAATGTTATAATTTTTATTTTCAATTATATATATATATATATATATATATATATATATATATATATATATATATATATATATATATACTGTATATATAAATGATGCTGTTAATGTAAAATAGTTATCTATACCTATATATCTATGGGAATATAAATACAGGTATTGGTATATACAGAACATTGGAATGTGAAATACAAAAAACTCCTTTGGTGTTAGCATTGCGAGTGATAGATGTTAGGTTTTATTCATCTGCCCTCTCCATTAACTTCTATTAGACATGTGCGTTTTGTTTCGGACAAATTTTGGCCAATTCGGAGATTCGAATGCACCCGAATTTCAGAATCGGCAAATCCTGAATTTTCGGATCCATTATTCATATTCAGAATTTTTCATTGTTCTATCCAAACCGCAGTTCCCCGACATCGCCGACATTAAGTAAATGACAAAATAATGCTATTAACCCCTAAACCGCAGTTCCCCCGACATTAACTAAACCTGAAAAGGGCATTCAGCTCTTTTTCGGCCCATTAAAACCCTAAGCTAAAAAAAAACACTAACCCCAAAATCGGTACTCACAGTTGCTGAAGTCTGGTGAAAGATCTTTATCCCACCGACGAAGCATCTTCAATCCAGATGGCTCCTTCTTCATCCCTGCAGAGGCGGAGCGGTCGATTCGCGGAGGCGGAGCGGTCGATTCGCGGAGGCGGAGCGGTCGATTCGCGGAGGCGGAGTGGTCGATTCGCGGAGGCGGAGGTCCATCGGTCCGACACGGAGGTCCATCGGAGGTCCAGGCAGCTCCTTCTTCATCCCTGCGGAGGCGGAGCGGTCGATTCGCGGAGGCGGAGCGGTCGATTCGCGGAGGCGGAGCGGTCGATTCGCGGAGGCGGAGCAGTCGATTCGCGGAGGCGGAGCAGTCGATTCGCGGAGGCGGAGCAGTCGATTCGCGGAGGCGGAGCGGTCGATTCGCGGAGGCGGAGCGGTCGATTCGCGGAGGCGGAGGTCCATCGGTCCGACTCGGAGGTCCTCTTCATGCGATTGTCTGCTGCACACTGAGGATTCAATGCAAGATACCCCTTTTATATTGTGGGTACCGTTGCATTCCTATTGGCTGAAAATTTTAAATCAGCCAATAAGAATTAGAGCTGCTTAAATCCTATTGGCTGATTTGAATCAGCCAATAGGAATGAGAGCTGCTTAAATCATATTGGCTGTTCAAATCAGCCAATAGGATATAAGCAGCTCTAATTCCTATTGGCTGAATTAAAATTTTCAGCCAATAGGAATGCAACAGTACCCCCAATATAAAAGGAGTCCTTTTATTAAATCCTCACTGTGCGGTGGACAATGGCATGAAGAGGACCTCCACGTCGGACCGATGGACCCCCGCCTCCCCGTATCGACCGCTCTGCCTCCGCAGGGATGAAGAATATGCCGGTCCCGCGTTGGATGAAGATGGAGCCGTCTGGGTGAAGATGCTTCGCCGCTGGGATAAAAATCTTTTGCCAGACTTTAGTAACTTAACTTAGTGTTAATTTTTTTTTTAGATAAGGAATTTTATGGGCCGAAAAAGAGCTGAATGCCCTTTTAATGGCAGTAAAAGAGCTGAATGCCTGTACAAATGCCCCTTTCAGGGCAATGGGTAGACTATGTTTTCTCTAGTTAGGTTTTTTAATTTTGTGGGTTTGGGGGGTGGGGTTTTGTAATGTTAGGGGGTGTTTGTTATTATTTTTTAGCAAAAGAGCTGTTAACTTTAGGGCAATGCCCTACAAAAGGCCCTTTTAAGGGATATTGGTAGTTTATTATAGATTAGTGTTTTGTTTTGTTTTTAAAACAGGGTATTAGAATAGGAATAGTTTTTATTATTTTGGATCATTTTGTTTGTTATTTTTTATAATGGGTTTCCAATTGCATAACACTTACATGGACTCCATTAACCCACAATAAATGGAAACACTCATTGATGGGGATCATATTACTTGTGAGGAATGTATAATATTGTTTTGGATGTTTGTTGCTCAGTTGTATTTTTTGTGTGTATTTATTTAGATATTATCAGTCATTAACGGTTCTGTTGTGAGGAAATGGAGATAGAATATTGTGGGAGCTATCAAGCTTAGCTCTGTTTGACTCGGTAAGATTGTGATAGTTTTTGTTTAAAAAAAATACAGCTAATTCCAGTTTGTTTATTTTTTTATCGAACAACAAATTCTAAATTTCTTTAATCAAGGCCTATATTAGGGGAAATCACAACCATTCAAATTTATTAAAGCCATTAGAGATTAAGATAATATCCTCATACTTAAAGCTTCTAAAGGTATACGTTAAATACGTACACACATGGAAAAAGGTGCAGAGCAAAATATAGAAAATATATCAGTAAGTAATGTAATACATAAAAGGCCTTTAACAGACAAAATCCCAACAAGTGATATAACCTCAAAGAACCAGGAGGAGAATGGCTACATTAATATTTACTCTGGTTAACAACAAGGCATTCCTTCCCTATTCTCAGACTAAAGCCAGTGCTCAGTCAAGCAAAACACTGGTCACAGAAGTCAGTTAATTATCAATACAATTATTCACTGATACACTCTTAAAGGGACCGTCTACTTAAAAATGATTATTGTTTAAAAAGATAGATAATCCCTTTATTACCCATTCCACAGTTTTGCATAACCAACACTGTTATATTAATATATGTTTTACTTCTGTAATTACCTTATATCTAAGCCTCTGCAGTTTGTCCCCTTATTTCAGTTCTTTTGACAGATTTGCATTTTAGTCAATTCGTTCTGACTCATAAATAACTCCACAAGAGTAACCCTATCGCATTTTATTATTTGCACTGATCCAATATGAAAATATGAATATTTCACACTCCAATGTTCTTCACATAGTAGAATATGTTCTATTTATTCATAAATACATATTTCTATGATTTTGGTACAATATATATATATAGGTATAGATGTGTGCAGATATATAGGAATATCTATTTAGAAATACATGCTATGTGCAGAACATTGTAATGTGAAATATTTACAGTAAATACATAGTTAAGACCTTTATTAAAAAAATAATATTGCATAAATATGTATTTTCATGTTTTCATCTACTTAACTGAAAAGGTCTCCAATGCACATATATATATATATATATATATATATATATATATATATATATATGTGTGTGTGTATACATATGTATTTATGTTTTTATATGTGTATATATGTCTGTAAAAACCGATATACACATACAGTATAAATAAATAAATACATTTGTACACACACAAACACACATATATATATACAGTATATATATATATATATATATATATATATATATATATATATATATATATACTCTCCAAGAGGCAGGCAGCCCACTGGTCTTTGCAGTAAAACTAGAATTTATTACATCAGTTTAAAAGACAACAAACGTTTCGGCACTGCATTGTGCCTTTGTCAATGTTATACAACAAAAAGTACAAGGACAGAGTGCACCCAAACACCCCAGATCAGTTGACATACATTTAAAACAACCCCCTTAAATAGAAGATAGAAAATAACCCCACTTAGCCTTTGCCGCCAATCCTAATGCCTGTTTGTTCAAACAGCTGAACGCTACGTCACGCTGACACGATAGCCGTGCCTAGCGTGATGACGCATAGCACGGCGTTGTCATGACAACATCCAAGGCGTTACGTCGACGAATAAGCCAGGTACCAGGGGAACACCAGGGGATACTCTGCGCATGTTCAGAACAACAAAGTTTCTTGAAGCGCAGCAGTTGCTATAGGCAACCAACATAAACAATCCAATTGATCAGGCAAGAATCGCTCTGGATGTCCCAAAGTAAGTGGCTATGTCGGAGGCAGTAAGGGTGTGCAATCTTATCATATTTTCCCACCACACAACAAACACAATATAGATACAAGGTCACTTAACTTAAGTCTGCTGTGTAGTAGGAAAAAAGTGAAAGATATGTCACAACCGTATGAGCAAGGTTAAAATGGACCAGAAAATTATGACAAAAAATATATATATATACAGAGAAGATTCATAGTCATATGATTATTAGATAAAGACCATAATGGTACAGAATATGCACCAAGAAATCAATACACTTACTAAATTTATATCACATCAAGCCCATAGGAGTATGGTAGTAACCAAACAGTGAAACATCCACAGAACCAAGCACTTATATGGTCCGTAACATGAGCATTAATAAAAAGGGCTAAAATCCAAGGTGGTATTAAGTCCCTTTGGGGTCATAGTTCCCAATTTATGTATCCACCTGCTCTCACATTGGAGTAGTTTTTTTCCTCTGTCACCACCTCTTGGGTTTGGTGGGATATGATCAATCAACATTGATCTAATGCTTGACACTGGGTGTTTGAATCCAACACTTATGTACAAAAAGGCAATTGACACCTTCCTACAATGCAGTTTGGAAGCTGGGTTCATTACCGAAAAAGAACTATCGTTCTTAACCACGGAACACCCGATAGTCCCTGTACTATACTTACTGCCTAAAGTTCATAAAACTCTAGTGAACCCCCCAGGCAGACCAATTGTGTCTGCCCGGGGCTCGGTGTTAACCAACATTGCCATCTTTGTTGACTCTTTCCTACAGGATATTGTCAAGAACACCAGGGCTTACCTACAAGATTCACCCTGCCTGTTGAGGAGACTCGCAGACTTTGTGGACCTTAGACAGGATGATATCCTGGTCACCATGGATGTGGACAGCCTCTACACAGTGATCCCCCACACTGGGGGGGTGGAGGCGGTCAGGTCCATGGTGACAAATAACATCTACTACAGTGGTCCTCCTATTGAGTTCCTGTGTGAATTATTGTTGATTTGTCTGGAAAAGAACTATTTTAAATTTGAGGATTGTTACTATCTTCAGGTAGCTGGCACAGCCATGGGGTCGAATGTGGCACCCACTTACTCAAATATTTACATGTCATGGTATGAACAGGAGCTCATGAAGCCTTTTGAACATCCACAGGTGATGATGTTCTCCTTATTTGGAAAGGTGACGAAATGTCTTTGCGTGAGTGGGTGTCACATTTGAACCTCATGGCCAGCCCTATTCGTTTTAAGCTTGAATTCAGTACAGACAATGTCAATTTTCTGGACCTCAATTTGTTCAAGGTGAATGACGCTGGCAGATGGCGTTTTGGTACTAAATTGTACTCTAAGCCCACTGATCGCAATTCTTTGTTGCACGCCAGTAGTTTTCACCCTGGACACCAGAAAAAGGATATTCTCACCTCCCAACTCACTAGGGCGACGAGAAACAACAGTGAGACACACTCACAAGTTATCCAAGTAAAAGAAATGGGCATTAAACTGCACAAAAGGGGTTATCCCATGACAGACATCTGCGAAATACAGGATAAACTGCTATGCACTGACACTTTACGAGACACCAGGGCTCCTAAAAAGGATGAGCCTGAACAACTGAATTTAATCACTACGTACACACCAGGCTGTGAACATTTATCTAATGCAGCACGCCGCCACTGGCCAGTGGTGGGCACGGATCCCATGTTACCCTTTCAGAAGATGACCGCTCCAAGGGTGGTCTACCGCAGAGCAAGGAACCTGAGGGACATCCTGGTTAAAGCTGATCCTGTGAATCACTATAAAAAGGAAACATGGCTCAAGTCATCCAAGAGAGGTTGCTTCCCCTGTGGGAGTTGTACAACATGTAACAGCATGTGCAAAGGGGACACTTTCCAACACCCTCACAAAAACCAACGGTTTAAAATAAACCATCGTCTCAGTTGTACCAGCACCTTTGTGATCTATATGCTATCTTGTCCATGTTCACTTATCTATATAGGAAAAACAATAACTTCCTTCCGCGACAGGATGGCAAATCATCGCCACGCCATTCGTGAAGCCCTGAAAGATGGTGACTCGGATCAACCGGTGGCACGCCATTGTGCAAAATTCAAACACCCGGTGTCAAGCATTAGATCAATGTTGATTGATCATATCCCACCAAACCCAAGAGGTGGTGACAGAGGAAAAAAACTACTCCAATGTGAGAGCAGGTGGATACATAAATTGGGAACTATGACCCCAAAGGGACTTAATACCACCTTGGATTTTAGCCCTTTTTATTAATGCTCATGTTACGGACCATATAAGTGCTTGGTTCTGTGGATGTTTCACTGTTTGGTTACTACCATACTCCTATGGGCTTGATGTGATATAAATTTAGTAAGTGTATTGATTTCTTGGTGCATATTCTGTACCATTATGGTCTTTATCTAATAATCATATGACTATGAATCTTCTCTGTATATATATATATTTTTTGTCATAATTTTCTGGTCCATTTTAACCTTGCTCATACGGTTGTGACATATCTTTCACTTTTTTCCTACTACACAGCAGACTTAAGTTAAGTGACCTTGTATCTATATTGTGTTTGTTGTGTGGTGGGAAAATATGATAAGATTGCACACCCTTACTGCCTCCGCCATAGCCACTTACTTTGGGACATCCAGAGCGATTCTTGCCTGATCAATTGGATTGTTTATGTTGGTTGCCTATAGCAACTGCTGCGCTTCAAGAAACTTTGTTGTTCTGAACATGCGCAGAGTATCCCCTGGTGTTCCCCTGGTACCTGGCTTATTCGTCGACGTAACGCCTTGGACGCTGTCATGACAACGCCGTGCTATGCGTCATCACGCTAGGCACGGCTATCGTGTCAGCGTGACGTAGCGTTCAGCTGTTTGAACGAACAGGCATTAGGATTGGCGGCAAAGGCTAAGTGGGGTTATTTTCTATCTTCTATTTAAGGGGGTTGTTTTAAATGTATGTCAACTGATCTGGGGTGTTTGGGTGCACTCTGTCCTTGTACTTTTTGTTGTATAACATTGACAAAGGCACAATGCAGTGCCGAAACGTTTGTTGTCTTTTAAACTGATGTAATAAATTCTAGTTTTACTGCAAAGACCAGTGGGCTGCCTGCTTCTTGGAGAGTATTGGTTTGATATTAGCAGAGCACCGTGGCATTATTCAAGTATGATTGTGCAATCCTATCTATGACTTTATATATATATATATATATATATATATATATATATTTATATATATACACATATATACATAAATATCCATCTTTAGACATGTATATGCAAGTCATGGTAATCATTCTAGCATAAATCGCGATTGCGCTCAAGAGATCGCTTTTACTTTCAACTCATAAGCCCGACGAGCGCAAACCCTCGCAATAAACCCCTTATTACTCGCGAGCAAACGTTTACGCTTAACCTGGCCCATTATGTTAGCTATATGCTCAAAATATTTAATAGGTCCTGCAACCCTTTATGACATCTATATGTTTACGAGTCCTCAGAAGCATGACGTGCACCTCCTTACCCCACTTATATGCTCAAACGAGATCTCAGATCTAATGCATTGCTCTTCGAAACACCTTATGCTAACTGCCTCCTAACTGCAGGGCTTTTTTGTTGACTACAATCACACATAATATGCTTTAAAACACCACAGCATGATTGGACATGAAGTAGCTAAAGAGGGAGAAGGGCAAATGCATTGTCATGATAGTTAAGAGTGACAGTGTTAGTTACAATCACTAAGTAATAAAGTGACATAACTGTGCCAGTCTGGCTTTGCTGGCTGCGAGAGGACCTCCTGCTGTTCCTGGTCCTGGTGTTTTGTGCTGTATCCACCGCCTATTGTTCTGCCTCTGAGTGTAACTAAATTATTTATATACAAGTAACTAAACAAATTTTATTTTTTAACAAACAATTAATTCTACATCTAATGTTCTCCATCTATGGGGATAAATATTATTGCCTAGTTAGGAAATATTTTGTTCAGTTGTAAAAAAAAATATGGATTTAAACTGTTTAATACTCACTGCAAAATCAGAGACTATTGCATAATTATTTTTTTCAGCATGTTATTTAGGTAATACTGTGTATGTTCATGACAGACAGCAGTAACATGTTAAGTTGATTTAACCTTTTGTCATTAATCACAGATATTATCTCAGATCTTCCCACGTTACTACCCAGCAGCTTTGAGAACAACACACACACACACACACACACACACACACATATATATATATATATATATATATATATATATATATATATATATATATATATATATATATAAATACAGTATATATATATATATATATATATATATATATGTCTCTTTATTTAAATTATGTTTATGAATTAATTTGATTATAGTAATTTTTAAAGCATAGACATTATTTGCATTTATGCATTAATACAGCATTTTTTTGTTTTCCATTCTATATATAACAGAGAAAATAATGTGATTTTGTTGTATTTTTTTCAACCAGACACATTATGACATTTATTGTAGAAAGACAAGGAATCATTTCTGCTGAGTATGTTGGTTATCAGCTCCTTTATTTAATTTGTTTCCGGGAACAGCATCTTGCTTGGTGACTGATTGATGTGAGTGTTTGAGTGGGGAGAGAGGAACGACAGGATGGGAGGAAAAACAGACTGCACAGCACCCTGATTAGCAGGTGAACAGAAGGTAAGCAGTGTTGGGACCAACTAGCACAGAGAATTCCAGGAATGTGTATGCCCCGCTATCCTAGGGCAGGAAGCACATATGAGTGTTGTCATTCCTGGTGCTGACTATCCTCCCTTCTGCATAAATAATTTGCTTGCATGGCAAAGTATATTTGTGTGGGAGCAAAGGATTAATGCAGAGCAGGAGTGAACCAAGAGAGGAAATGGCTGTGAGCCTATGACCTTAACTTGGATGGAATTACTTTCCTTATCTACTAAAAAGTTGGCAGAGCACAAATTATTTTATAGTACATTAAATCAGAATCGGGCATCAACAACCCTATTACATGAGAAATCACTCAATGACTACTTATAAGTTTGTATTTTGTTTGTTTTTCAACAACGCAATAATATAAAAGTTGGAACAGCATCGAATTTATGAGAGGAAAAAGCAAACAAATTATGCATTGAATGTGACACTTAAGAAGAAATTTCAGGGATTTTCAATCTCTATATAATAATACTACCAATTATTATTATTATCATTATTATTATTATTATTGTATTAATAAAAACTCTGGAATGTTTTTACTTTATTTACAAAATATATTGTTTATTTTTCATAGAAAAAACAAATACAGGAGGTGTAGCTTTATGTAAATTTCAGTTTTATCTACTTACTTATGTACTAACCAAGCCTTAAATATACTTTACTTTAAATTTGCATTCTGTTAAAAAAAATAATCTATAATTAAACAGTCATAGTATTTAATAAAGGGATATTAAACACTAAGGGCTAGGAGTGGCACACAAACAGTTACGCACAATTAATAAGTGCAGGTATTTGCGTGTCTGTTTTTTTGCTTGCATTACAAGTTGAAAGAAAATGCTTCAGAAGAATTTGAAGTTAACGCGCATCAGGATAGTGTGTCCTCAGAACTCTGGTTAACTGTTTTGCAAAACAAAAAAGTGTCATGAAGCACATCATTAATACATTACAAAGTTTGGAAGAATTAGAGGGTGAAGAACCCCCTGCTACAGAATACACCTATAACACTTAAGAGTCACCTGACACTATGGGGCCGATTTATCAAAGTCTGGTGGACATGATATGCTGTAGTGTATTATGTCCACCAGACATCACTGAATGCCGACAGCATACGCTGTCAGCATTTAACATTGTACAAGCAGTTCTAGTGAACTCCTTGTGCAATGATGTCCCCTGCAGATTCCGCTAGCAGGGGGTGTCAATCAACCCGATTTTATAGGATTTGGCAGATTGATATCCGCAACGTCAGAGGCAGCAGACCAGTTAAGGAGCAGCAGTCTTAAAGGGACAGTCAACACCAGAATTTTTGTTGTTTTAAAAGATAGATAATCCCTTAATTACCAATTCCCCAGCTTTGCATAACCAACACAGTTATAATTATACAAGTTTTACCTCTGGAATTACCTTGTATCTAAGCCTCAGCAGACTGCCCCCTTATTTCAGTTCTTTTGACAGCTTTGCATTTTAGCCAATCAGAGCTGACTCCATGGTAAATTCACGTGCATGACCTCAATGTTATCTATATGAAATACGTGAACTAATGCCCTCTAGTGGTGAAAAAGTGGTCAAAATGCATTTAGATTAGAGGCGGCCTTCAAGGTCTAAGAAATTAGCATATGAACCTCCTCCGCTTTCAACTAAGAATACCAAAAGAACAAAGCAAAATAGGTGATAAAAGTAAATTGAAAAGTTGTTTAAAATTGCATGTCCTATCTGAATCATGAAAGGTTTTTTTGGACTTGACTGTCCCTTTAAGACCGCTGCTTCATAACTGCTGTTACCGGCGAGCCTGAAGGCTCGCGTGGAAACAGGGGCATCAGGGGCCATTCGGCCCTTGATAAATTGGCCCCTATGTGTCTGGAAGTGTTGTGTAACTTTAATAGGTAATACTGATAGATAGTTTCAGATAAAGAGGAGGGGTAGAAGACCATTAATTAAAACATAACTTTTAATGATTGTTGTAATATAAAACTTTAAAGGAAAAAACTTAAAGGGACAGTAAACCTAGCAAATAATGTTATATAATTCCACACATAGTGCAGAATTATATAACATTAGCTTACCGCCATGTTTCTAAAGCAAAGGGTTATACAGATAATTCACAACGAAAACAGAACACCGCTACTTGCTCTACTGAGCGGGTCTGTTTTCTCCTAAGCGCATCACAGGCACGCTGTCTGGTCACAGCGCCAGATCGCACTACTGTATTAAACTCAATGTAGCTCGCTCCCACTCCCACTACCAGACCAGAGCAGGAGCGAGCTACATTGAGTTTAATAACGCGATCGGGCCGTCTGTGATTAGACAGCGTGCCCAGATGCGCTTAGGAGAAGAAAAAAGACCCGCTAGTAGAGCCAGGAGCGGCGTTCTGTTTTCGTTGCGAAATATCTATATAATCCTTTGCTTTAGAAACATATCGGTAAGCTAATGTTATATAATTCTGCACTACTACTGAGTGAGTAATTGTATTTTTGTTACCGGACTTCTACCTGCCTGACACTGCTTTTGCCTTACCCAGTATTGCCTGAAAGTTACCGGACCTCTGCCTGCGTGCCTGACACTACCTTTGCTTAACCCTGTATTACCTGAAAGTTACCGGACCTCTGCCTGCCTGACACTGCCTTTGCCTAACCCTGTATTACCTGAATGTTACCGGACCTCTGCCTGCTTGACACTGCCTTTGCCTAACCCTGTATTACCTGAATGTTACCGGACCACTGCCTGCCTGGTACTACCTTTGCTTAACCCAGTATTATCTGAATGTTACCTGACCTCTGCCTGCCTGACACTGACTTTGCTTAACTCAGTATTACCTGAATGTTACCGGACCTCTGCCTGCCTGACACTGCCTTTGCCTAACCCTGTATTACCTGAATGTTACCGGACCTCTGCCTGCTTGACACTGCCGTTGCCTAACCCTTTATAACCTGAATGTTACCGGACCTCTGCCTGCCTGATACTACCTCTTAACCCAGTATTATCTGAATGTTACCTGGCATATGCCTGCCTGACACTGACTTTGCTTAACTCAGTATTACCTGAATGTTACCGGACCTCTGTCTGCCTGACACTGCCTTTACTTAACCCTGTATTCATGACATCTGCCTGCTTCTGCCTACTGGAACTTAAACATCTGACTGATCCTAGTATTCCTGTCCAGTATTGTGAGTACCTGTTACTTTACATTATTTACCTGTGGATCTCTACTATCCGTCGCAGGATAATACTCAGTGTGCTAGTGTGTGTATATTAATTCATCCTAGCATTTGGGTCTATTCCAGACTAATACCGTCATCCCTGACGTTACAAACGGCCAATAATATGAACCCTGTTGAGTTAGCCAGGGCTGTGACCCGCCAGGGACCGTTATTAGGATCCCATGCTGCTCATTTGCAATCCCTGAATTCTTTTAAATTGGTATCTGCTCTCCTTCAAACTTTAACAGCTCCTGCTCAGACTGGTGATTGATTCAACTGCACCTTCTTCTGCCTCTACAAGTTCTGCCATACAAGCCAACAAACATTCTGTTCCTAGAATTCCTCTTCCTAATAAATATGATGGAAATTCAGAAGATTGCTGTGGTTTCTTAAATCAGTGTCGGCTTCACTTTAGAAACAATCCTCAGATGTTCTCTACCTCATCCACTAAGACTACCTTTCTTATCTCCCTTATAAAATAGAAGGCTTTAGCATGGGTATCACCTCTGTTTGAAAAGAATGACCCTCTATTAAGCAATGTGGATTCGTTTATATCTACCTTTTCTTCTGTGATTGATAAGCCAGGAAGATCTGCTGCCGCAGAAGCTGGTTTGTTGGATTTCTCCGGCTACAATCCATTTCTTGTTGACGTTCAAAAACCTGGGCATCAAGCCTGATACACTAAGCTTCCTATCTCCACTGCTATCCCCTTAAACCCCATAGCATGTAAGCCTATGAGTCCAGCTGTTTATAGTCCACCTTCATAAGAGCTGACTACAACAGTGCAACTCTCGGCAGGACCCTCTAACTATTTGAACACTGTAATTGTTTTTTATATACCACCTATGTTCATAGTGCTGTGGAACCTGTTGGCGCTCTACAAATACCTGATAATAATAATAATAGTAAATACATAAATTAATAAGATCCTCTAAAGATTCGGGTAAATCTTGGTAGATTAGTTAATCTTTCATCCGTTCAGACAAACCTTTATGAAAAGCCGCTCGTAAGACTCCTTGATTCCAGGAAGTTTCTGCTGCTAGTGTACGGAATTCAATAGCATATTGGGCCACTGAAAGGTTGCCTTGACGTAAATCCAATAAACCAGCTTCTGCGGCAGCAGATCTTCCTGGCTTATCAAACACAGAAGAAAAGGTAGATATAAACGAATCCACATTGGCTTGATGCCCGGGTTTTTGAACGTCAACAAGAAAGGGATTGTAGCCAGAGACCTTTGAATAAACCATCCTTTTGCCTGGCTCCTTGATTCTCTAACCCTGTTCCTCCGAGTTCTCCTCCCCTGATTCTGTGGAACCTATGGAAGTGGGTGCTATAAAATGAACTGAGACTGAACAATTGAGCAGACGCACCTTGGATCTCTGCATGTATTGTGGCTTGAAGGGTCATTTACTAAAAGACTGTCCTACTAGACCAGTAAAAGCCAGGGCTTATCTCTTGATCGAGGGGCTGAGTTATGCCAAACTAGTTCATCTACCCTCACTTCCAAGCTTTTCGTTCCTGTGACACTTCAACTCAATAAAAGCAAGTTCCATACTTGAGCCCTTATTGATTCAGGTGCTGCTACGGTTTTTATTGATTCTTATTTTGCCTCATCACTTCAAATACCTCTCCGTTCTAAGGATATTGTGGTTAGAGTGTCCACTGTTAGTAGTCAACCTCTGGGTTCTGGTATCATTCAATTTGAACCTCTGCTCATGTCTGTGGGAGTACTTCATTTGGAACTTATTTCTTTTGATGTTATTACCTTTCCTCAGTTTCCTTTAATGCTGGGTCTACCCTGGTAACAGATTCACAATCCGATATTCTCTTGGTCACAGGGAGAACTTATTTCATGGGGAGTCACTTGTTTCAGTCACTGTTTACAGAAAGTCTCCAAAACTAAGCCTCCAACTAAAACCATGCCGGATATTCTTGCTAACCTACCTTGTCCATGTTTTCAAAACATCTCCAGAACTACACTATCTACTATTGCTATGACGGATTTTCTGAAAGATCTACCTGATCAATATCATGCTTTCTTATATGTCTTCTCTAAGGAGGCTGAGTGTTTACCTCCTCATCGGGACTTTGACTGTCCAATTGTCATATCTATTTTCACGGATATCTATTATATCCACTCATACACCTTTAAGCGGAAGTATCAATTATCAACCTGCCTGTATAAAGCTCTTTCCTATGCTCTATTCAGAGCTTGGTATTGAAGCTTACCCTGATAGTTTTACTTAATCTGAGCCACATCATTTGATCTCTACGTAACATGTTCTTTATTCTACTAAAGGATCTTCAACCTGTACCTTCCTGCATACATGACTGGAACTTTGCTTCTGAATCAGCTATTGTGACGTCACATGCCGAAGCCGCTCACTGAACAGCTTACCGGTAAGTCTGCAAATAATCTTTCCAGATCATCTAATGTCATCAAGAAAGGTATGACTACCGAGACTTACAACTTCTAAATTAAATTTAGGAACTTGTTGCGCTGCTACAACTTGCCTCTGTATCGTGGCGTGTCGCCATTACCACTCTAACAGCGCGGTCTCTGCATGTTAAGCTTGATGCTCCAGCAGCCCTCACAGTAAGCATACTTTGTATACTCTTTCACTTATAAGTCTTGATGTATTTCTCATGGTGTATCAAATGTTTATCTCTCACGTATCTCCTGTTGCCACCTAAGATGCTATAGAGGTTAAACTAACTTACACCTAAAATTATGGAAGTGTTCCTGCTTCTCATGTTAAATACACATTTAACATATCCCTTTTGACTGTACCTAGAAGCAGGAGCACTACCACAAAACTAAACTTGTGTGCACTGAATATTTACCTAAGCCTAAAAGAATATTCAAATCTGCAGTTGTGGTTCTAATTGACTTTGTGAAACCTGTTCATTCCTTTTAGGAAATTCTGAATACAACAAAAGAAAACATTCACACACGTGACATAATACCAAGCCTCTTTTAAAACATGAACCCAGTAGATTTGGTATCTCATGTCCAAACACTCACAGAAAGGGTAGAGTCCATTACCCAAGCCTTGAATGCTTTGCAACAAGAAAACTCCTCCCTAAAAGACTACATAAAAGATGTTGCAGATAAACAAAAAATAGAATCCTACCCAGAACCTAATATAAGTCCCCCAGAAAAGTTATTTGGAGTCAGAAAACTTTTTAGAGAGTTTAAGAATGCCCACTATTTGTTATTCACTTTAAAGCCCAAAACCTATCCCACTGATCATTTAAAAGTGCTCACTACCATATCATACCTCAGGGGGGAGCCACGCACAGGGGCCAACTCATTCTTTGAGAATAACGACCCCATCTTACATTCCTTGAATCAATTTTTTATTGCCATGTCCCAACTATATGATGACCCATTCAAGCAACTCACTGCTGAGAATGCAATGAGATCTCTCAAACAGTCAAAAAGACCAGTTGAAGAATACATAACTGACTTTAAAAAGTGGTCCAAGGACAGTGGGTGGAATGACCTCTCATTAAAAATAAACTATTTAGGTTAGGGCTCTCAGATCCCTTAAAGGATGAGCTAGCAAGACTTGAACCCCCAGAAACACTAGAGGGGTTAATTAATCTCAGTATAATGTTAGATAGGCGTTTGAGAGAACGTAGGCTTGAAAGAAATTTAAGTGATTATTCAGTAAGACGTACAACCACATTCAACTCCACACCACTCAGCACAAAGTCAAGCCATAAACATGGTCCAGAACCTTTGGAAATTGGGGTGATAAAAGGACCTCTAAATCCCCAAGAAAAATTAAGGAGAAGACTGAACAACTTGTGCATGTACTGTGGAGCTAGCGAACACTCAGTGAAGGATTGTCCTGTACTTGCACAACAAAAGAAGGGTAAGATGATCACATCCACTCACTGTTTGAATATACAAACAACTAACTCTAGTCATTGCTCTCTTTCCATTACTTTACAGTGGGAGACTCAATGACTTAAAAATCACGCAATTATTGACTCTGGTGCCAGCACAAATTATATTGACTTAGCTTTCACTTGTGATAACAAAATTCAATGAATAAAGAAAACTAATCCAGTTTCCTTGCATGTTATTGACGGTAGTCCATTGTCTTCAGGACCCATTCTATATCAAACAATTCCACTACGCATAACAACACCCACTAATCATGATGAGTACATCACATTTGATGTCATACAATCTCCCATATACCCCATCATATTGGGATATACCTGGCTAAAATTGCACGATATCATGGGACACTTCTGAAATACAATTTTCCTCAGAATACTGTACCTCCACCTGTTATGCATGTCACCATATTCTTCATACCTCAGTTAATGAAATACCACAGGAATATGTAGATTTCCAAGATGGTTTTAATAAAAGAGAGGCCAAGAACCTCCCTCCTCATCGGAAGTATGACTGCCCCATAGAATTGATATCAGGCTCAGACATACCCTGTGGACATATATTCCCACTGTCCAAACATGAATTAGAACACCTCAGGGGGTATTTGGAAGAAAATTTGAGGAAGGGGTTCATTCGACCGTCCACATCACCAGCTGGAGCTGGCATTTTTTTTGTAAAGAACAAAGACAATAGTCTTAGGCCGATAGTTGACTACAGAGAACTAAACTGATGCACAATAGAAAATAGGTATCCTCTGCCCCTTATTCCTGAGCTAATTGAACGACTTGAGGGGGCCACTTACTTTTCAAAATTAGATCTTAGAGGTGCCTACAATCTCATCCGTGTAAGACAGGGGGACGAATGGCTCACAGCGTTTCCTACAAGATATGGCTTGCACGAGTACACTGTGATGCCATTCAGCCTTTGTAATGCCCCTGCCACCTTTCAATTCTTAATCAATTACATCTTTAAGGATTTATTGGACATATTCATTGTTATCTACTTAGATGACATCCTCATCTACTCAAAAACCCTCGCTGAACATGTTAAACATGTCTGAACTGTACTTTCACGCTTAAGACAAAACCAATTATATCAAATTCGAAAGAATAAGAGGGCGCTAAAGCTAAGATCCCACCACACTTAGTCAAAGGTAATAAAAACAACAAAGTGCAAATTAATAACTTTACTTCACAATTATAAATACAGTTCATATAACAATGTTAAGAAAAAGGGACGTCTCCCTTAAGAAAATAAAAATGAAAATAAAAAGTAAAATAGACTGGAGTACCACCTTTAAAAAGATAAAAATATATACTGGAGCTAGTAAAATATGTTCATAAGTTCAATGAGCGTTATTAATCCAGTGAGATAGGCTACACTTAAGTGGGTAGCTGCACTTTTGAAACAATGTTCCTTATATAGGCTGATCAAGGAACAAACGTGTTACTGTCCATCGTATGGTTATAACATAGAGAAATTGTGTTCTTATTCCTTGTGTGACTCTTTATGATGTGGTTCAAACAGTCAAAATACACACCTTAGAGTAAAAAGGATTATTACGATCTTTTTAGACTCACACTGTCAGATGTATGTCCAGGTAAGCGGTATCCTCCACTGTTATTTTTCTCTTGTCACTTGCTGGAGCTGAACCCGGTCAGCATGTATGGAAACAGCTTGTCACTCCAATTTCTTATGTGTAGGTATTTGATACCAAAAGGTGAGAGATGAGGTCCGCAGGTCCGCACTTAGCGTGAATCACGCGCGGGTTAGAAATTCTTGACTAGGTACCTAGATAAGAGATAAAGTAGAGTCCTTTGCAGGGAACAACTGGAAATCAGTCTACGCGTTTCACCCGTTAGCAGGGCTTTTTCAAGATGCCGGTATGTTCCCGGGACAGAGTTTAAATATTCATCGGAGTGTGGGGCGGAGCCAACTACTGAAGCAACAGGACGTTTTCATCTTGAGCTCCTGCAAAATCTTTAACTATTTAGCATATGGAACATTTAATTTATGTTTTTTCAACTTATCATCAGAATCCCTTTATCATAAGGGAGAAAGCAGCAACTCTACAACTTTATATAATGCAATTTCAAGCATTTATTTTGACTCCTGTACAGTGAACATTTCAAGGATAGCTCCACGTGGTAGCGGTGATTATCTGACACATAGCCATAGCTTATAACACTCTGGTCCCTAGACTGCATCACCAAGAATGGCTGACTTTAATGAACCAGTGAGAGAATCGCTCAAAAAATTGATACAGCAGATGGACCTTAACTTCCAAGACCTAATATTTGTGCTTAGAGAACAGTGTGTGGCAGACGATATTTCCCTATCTAAAATGGCGACTACTGATGATCCCGATGGGAAAAAGGAGAACTCACAGATTCTTACCAGATCATCAAATGCTGCGCTGGAGCTGCCGCAGACCTGCATAGGCTCTTCTGTAAAGGAGACACATCATGGCACAAAGGGGAACCCTGCGGTTGAGAGGGGACCTACCTCATTTGTTCCGGATAATGAGCAGCTATATGTCGGCGACAGAGAGTCACAAACTGGTACTATTTCACCGCAAGCAGGCAGCCTAGACCGCTTACCGGAGAGCCGGATCCCTGACCTAAACAACGCTCCGGATACCATGCAGGCTGATGAACTACTTAGTCTACTCGCTGCAGCAGAGTTACTACAGGGTGATCGCTATACAGCCTCATGGCCACAGGATAGCAGGCATCCGATCTCACATTCTCAGACCTGGAGCCCAGAACTTCTGAACGTCTACATAATGATCTATCCACTCCCTAATGCATACGTTGTGGGATACCTTCAGAAAAGTGGCATTGGCTGACATTAATAACCACTCCAATGCGGGGGACTGTGCTCATACAACAGCAAGTTTATTGTTCCCTCTTCTATGATTAATGTTGTTTGGCGATATATTTTAGCCCCCTTATTGTGTTTGCATGCCATTAAACTTTATGTAACTTGGGAGATAGAGCAATAGCAGGTCGCCTATAGATATGCTCCTGATACTCTAGCTCCTTTCTCTTTTTTTTTTACAAGTTCCATTATACTTTTTGTCCGTTGGTTTGTAGCATGGGCAAGATTAGTGTTTTCCTAATAGTGTAATTCATATCTTTCTCTAGCCAATCTATACACTTGTATTGACTTATTGCTCATATGCTTAATCATTAATATAATATGAACATCTATGCATAATAAGACCTTACTAATTTATGAGAACAGCAGATAACTATATCAGCTGAATTCGCCGCTCAAGCATAATATCTTGTGCATCTAGGTTTACTTGCTATACCAAAATGTTCGTTTATAAGCCTTTACTCAGCATGCTTTTATTATAGGGGTATCTCTCTGTATATATACTATGCCTGCAAAGCTTCAGACTAGTTGTGAGAAAATATGTACGCACTGACTAACAGCTGTTAGATAACCTAATTGAAGCACATTAGCTCATTTCTTCTGTGTTAGTTATCCAGCTTTTAATTGCTGCGCCTACCTCAGCTTTCTACACTATATGGTTAATACTAAATATATATTATCCCGCAATAACATCTTTAGACACAAAGCCAATCCTAAACCGGATATACATAAGTTAACAATAACTATATACAATACTGCTCTGGAAAGATGTTTATTGTAGTGATTCAACCCTTTTTTAACTAGGGTAAGCTTTATATGGCTTATGTTATTGGTTTGTTAGTGCACCTGTGTGTTTACTCGTCTGAAGTTAGCCTAGACATGTTGAGTATAGCAGTCGTCTAGAACTCCTAACCCAATTAATGTTCATGAGAATTCAAAGCAAATCATAATGACAAAATACTAATTGTAATTTTTATGTTCCTAGACTTTTGTATGTCTCTACTATTTTCAACTATAATGGCACATGAATAATTTGCTGTTCTAATATGTATGTGTTTTGCATTGCTCCCTTTAAGTATTTACCTATCAAGGCAGACGTATACTGAGCTATGCTAATATATTTGTCCGTTACATTGCCTCCTCTGGTTATGCACCTACTTCCAGACCTTCACTACTAATAATGAGGCCTGATTTAAAAGTCTATGGCTGAGGGTAGGGTCGCTAGAATTGTTGTTTATATATAGAGTTCTAGATATTTTGCCTATATTGAGGTCTGTTTCATTTTATACCCACCTATAGGATAAAAGAACCTTGCAGTTTTGTGTTTTCCTTCCCAGGGACAAGTTAGACTATATTCAGGTTCTATGTCTGTTGCAATGATATATGGACTAAAACATTCCCAATGAGATATATTATTATAATATACACAGCTATTGTTTTAGGCTTCTTGTTATCTGATAACTCTTATACACAGATATCTGTTTAATGTTCACTTTAAAACGCAATCACACTAGATGTAAAATAACATCATTCGCTAATCCTTGCCTCCGGTAACCCTAGGGGCTATATTATTTACGCCAAGGATTTTTCATTTATTTATAGTCGGACTCCATTACATAGCAGGGGATAGATACTCCACTAGATTCCTCTCTCCACGACACCCCCTTCTGGGAGAGATCCTGATGTCCCCTTTTGGGGTATGGATTGTAAGTTAGCAAAGTCTATTTTCATAGTTAACCTTCAAGGCTTATGATTCTACCCTCTTTAGATATGTCTCTATATATTCTGGCAAACTATACCTAGTTAGGGAGTTACTGGTACTTCTGAACTTAGTGTAGGGATAACTAATTCCACCCTCTCATATTCTTATATAAAGTATATAGCCTATGACATATTAAAATATAGCTCATTATCTAAAGGTATCTTTATATTCATGGTCTGAACACTACAAAATTCCTACTCAGGTTATTATACACACAGTGAACTCTCCTTTCCTTGCTAGCCTAATTAGGAGTTCAGTTATTGCATACTATTGATACCCAATCCTAACACAAGTTCTCATAACCCTATTGCCTACTACCTATTTTATCCCCCTATAATTATAAAACTCCCATATTACTAAAACCTACTATCTCATCCAAGTTCAGGAATTAATAAGACATGTATTATATGTCTACTTATAGAATATTTAACCTATGTATTTTCCCCTACTATGCATATGCATATCTAACAATAAATAGATAGTTGACCATATTTCATGGCCCATTCAACCTCCCTCATTGGTAAGACTGTACCCCCCCCCTTAAGTCTCCTAAAATACTAGCATATATATATGGCTCCGCCCTCCACCGTTTCCCCTCTATCTATAGCGGTGCTTACCCGCTGAATATCCCCTTCCCCCTTGTTCACGCTCTTTCTGAAGCTCCTAAGGAGCTAGAACTCTGACCATCAGATAACTTTTATTGTCTATACTCCTGGTCCATCGGGCCTAAATCCATGTTTCTAACTGGTCAGTCATACATGTTATATTATTGAAAAAACGAGGTTTCGTTAGCCTTTAGTCAATGTATTATATAGACGCCGAAATGTTGTGGTTACTAATGTTTGTATCCTATTCTGTTGACAAAAAGGTGTATTGTGTATTATTTATGTTTAATGCAAATACCTCAATAAAAAAAAATTGTTTAAAAAAATATTCATCGGAGTGTGCTGATTGGTGTGACGCTATTCCAATAAAAGGTGGAATTTGATCCAAATTCTTAATAGTTTTATTTAAGGTGGTATATTTAGTTTAGACCAGACGATCATGTTTACTTTCCAAGAATAGGTGTTAAGTCTTGTGATGGTGTGTTTTTTTGTTAGATAAAGAGTTTTTTAACGCTCAACATGAACAAAACAGCTTATAAAGAGAAAATAAAGGTGATAAAACCAGAGGTGGTATTCCATATTACACAAAAGAATTTTTAATTTTTAATTTTTAATTTGATTTGTATGGTGTGTCGAATCAGACTAACAGTAGAAAAAATAAAATAAAGGTTATATAATTCATTAAATCTAAAAATTCATTGTCTGTTAAATCCCAATTATAAAAATTGGAAATATATAAAAATATATAAAAAATAATAAGGATGTAAAATATTGCTTTTAATTTTATTTCATTTTTATTCAGCACTAGAAAAAATAGTTCACCTTATATTTCTCTATTTAAAAGACAGTAAGAGTTAATTAAATTTTTTAAAAATTAGATTTTAACTCCTAGAAAAGGGGACAGGTCTATTTCGGAGTTTAGGCCTCGGGGGAAGAGGGTATCGAATTTATAGATTAGTTCAGCTTCTTTTTTCAGTAGCTTACTTTCAAAATTACTCCCTCTCCAGTCACCTCTGACCTTACATATTCCCCAGAATTTTAAGTGCTCTAATTTATTTTTATGTATCTCTCTGAAATGTTTGTATAAATGAGTATCTAAATTACCCTTTTCAATATTACAGAGATGTTCTCTGATCCTGTCACGTAGAAGTCTAGTTGTTTCTCCAATGTAAAACAGATCACATGAACATTTTAAAATATATATAATGCCTTTATTTGAACATCTTATTGTGTCTTTAATTTTGAAATTTTCACTTGTGCCTGTTATCTGGATAGAACTAATTTTGCTACTATATTTACAGGCCCTGCAGGAAATACAGGGGAAAAAACCTTTCAAATTATTCCCTCTAAGATCTTGGTCTACCATAGTGGTGTTTTCTTTTTGTAAAACACTGGGAGCAAGAATTTGTTTTAAATTCCTAGCTTTCCTGAAGATGATTTTCGGTTTATATGCTAAGAGGTCTCCTATCAAGGGATCTTTTTTGACTATATGCCAGTGTTTTGTAATAATTTTCCGTAATGCTTGGTGGTCATCGTTGTAGTTAGTTATTAGCACTACATCATATTGATTTTTATTATCTCTTATGTCCAATGTACTTTTCTCTTTATATTGTAAGAGAGAACTTCGTTCGGTAGTCTTAGCTCTAGTCATGGCTCCTTCTAGTTCTAGTTCACTGTAACCTCTTTCATGGAATCTTTGTTGGAGAACATTTACTTGGGTTTCAAAATCTATAAGCCTTGAACAATTTTTCTTAATTCTAAGGTACTGGCCTATAGGTATATTACCTTTCCATCTCTCATGGTGGCAACTCTTTTTGTGGACGTACCCATTACAATCTACTTGTTTAAAGTACGTTCTGGTAGCTAGACTACTTTCATCTGCAAATATTTCTAAATCCAGAAAGGAGATGGAAGTGTTACTGTAGTGATAAGTGAAATGGAGATTTTTATCATTATTATTCATTGCTTGAAAGAACAAATTTAGATTTTCCTCAGAACCTTTCCATATAATTAGTATATCGTCTATATACCTCTTGAAGAGCACGAGGTCCGCGCCAAATTCATGTGACCTAAGGAAATTATCCTCCCAGTCTCCCATGAATAAATTGGCATAACTTGGCGCGAACCTCGTGCCCATCGCGGTACCCTCTAGTTGAAGATAATATTTTCCATTGAACTCAAAATAATTGTTTTCTAATATAAATTTTATTCCCTTTAAAATAAACTGTCTAAGATGTATATCTATGTCTTTGTCTAATTCAAGGGTATTTTCAATGGCCTTAAGGCCCTGTTCATGGTCAATAATTGTGTAAAGGGATGTAACATCACTAGTAGCAAGTATATAATTGTCTTCCCATTTAATTTTTTCTATTAATTGCAATACTTGAGTAGAGTCTTTAAGATAGGTTTTTAAATTTTTCACATATTTCTGAAGAAAAATATCCACATATCTGGAAAGGTTAGATGTTATAGAACCTATTCCAGATATGATGGGTCTCCCCGGAGGGTTAATAAGATCTTTATGAATTTTCGGGAGAAAGTAAAAGATGGGGGTTCTGGGAAACTCAGGATATAGATAATTAAATTCATTATCGTTAATAATGCCCCCATCTTTTCCTTCCTCCAATATACAGAGTAAGCTTTTTTTGATTTTTTTAATCGGATTTAATTCTAATGTTTTGTACGTCTTAGGATCATTCAATATTCTATTTGCTTCTGCGATATAGTTTGTTCTATTCATAATGACAACCCCCCCACCCTTATCAGCTGGCTTTATGATCACATCTTTGTTTTTTTGTAGTTTGTCTATGATCTCTTTGTCTTTTTTTGATAGGTTAAAGTTAGGTTTCGATTTTTTGGGATTAAAGTCTTTCAGATCTTGTAGGACCATTTTTTCAAAGGTTTCTATATTGGACCCTTTAGCATATGAAGGATAAAATTTGGAAGTCGGTTTGAGATTAGTATAGATTCTCTTACTATCATTAGCTATTATATTTTTTGGGAATTTTGATGGATTTACCTGTCTTTCTATGGGATTTTTCAAAAAATAACGTTTCAACGTTAACTTTCTGGTGAATTGTTTTATATTAATGTGGGTGTTGAATTTGTTCAAATTTGTGGTAGGGGCAAAAGATAAACCTAATGACAATATCCTTTTTTCGTCATTATCTAATTCTTTATTGCTCAGATTGAAAATGCCTATATTCTCAGTTATTATGTCACTCTCTTTGCCTCTCCTTCTATTCTTTCCTCCTCTTTGTCCTCTAGTTGTCTTTTTTTTATGTTTAATGGGGTGTATGTTCTCTCTCTCTTCTCTAGAGCTGTAAGACTTTTTGAGGTGCCCTCCCTCGGAGGGCTGTGGCCTAAAAAATCTTTTCCGTTATTAATTGTTCCAATTTCACATTCATTATCTAAAGCTGAAAATCTATTGTTAGTATCTAGATGCCAACTATCCTTCCTCGATCTATTTCTCCTATTGTCATAGTATTCGTTATTTGGGTCATAATATTGATTTCTTGGTTGTATTGGATTTTGCCAATAGTTGGAGTTATTACGATTCCTATTGTCATAGTAGTGACCAATTATATGCCAAACCCGAAAAATGTATCTTCCATACAAGAGTTATTACCTTTCTGGGATATGTTATATCCCCAGAAGGTGTCAATATGGATGATAGCAAAATCCAAACTATATTACATTGGCCTACTCCTACAACAAAAAAACATACAGAGGTTCATGGGGTTCACAAATTTCTATAGAAAATTTATTAGGAATTTTGCGCAACTCACGAAACCTCTTACTAATCTCACCAAAGCAAAAGTAAAATTTGTTTGGACGAAAGAATCTCAGTTAGTTGTTGATGAACTAAAGAGCAGATTCACAACAGCTCCAATTCTTATCTTCCCTAATCCATCACTCCAATACGTTTTGGAGGTTGATGCCTCAGACTTCGTTATTGGTGCTGTATTGTCACAAAGACTATCATTGAAAAATCCACTACATCCTGTGGCTTTCTTTTTTTGAGTATTGAGCTCATCTGAATTAAACTATGCTGAAAGAGAAAAGGACAATAATACAGAAATAGGGGGACAGCGCCAATATTGCGAAAAAGTATACAGGCTCACTTCTATTTGGACAATCGCCTAACGAAATTGTACAGATGAATAATTGGAAATTATTAGATGTGTGAAGGAGCACCCCAAGAGAGGCTTAAGTATACTAAAGAAAGTAGAAATAAAAGGGTACTAGATAACGGTGTCCCAAATGTTATAAAACACTCATAAGGTAAGTAAATAGTATTAAAAAGTGTCCCAGCCTAAGAGAGGATAGAGACTGGAAAAAACCTCAAAGAGAAAAAAAAGGGGTACTAAGAAATTCAGATATAGCTTATAATGACCAAGGTAAATAAGCAAGTATAGATATAAAGTCTATAACTGTTCTCCGCCAACTCCGCTACCCTCCTCAATAAGGACTGCACATCCATCCTGGTAATTAGCAAGATTCCTGCTTCTCCAATGTTAATCCACTAACTGCTGCCACTTCCTGTTGCCACCCCCTATCAAACCTCCTACTCTCCACCTCTTCACCTATGTTTAACCCCTTATTTTGAAAACATTCACACACGTGACACCAATACAGCTTTTGCCCGAAGCCCCTCTTCCTAGAGGTAGAACTTTTCCCTTGTCTCGTCAAGAAAATATTGCATTAGATGAATACATCAAAAATAATTTAGCCAGAGGATTAATTTGTCCCTCCTTGTCTCCAGTTGGAGCTGTTTTTCTCTTTGTGGAAAAGAAAGATGGGGGTCTCTGACCTTGTATTTATTATCGTGCCTTAAATGAAATAACTGTCAAAAACAGGTACCCTCTTACGCTCATTCCTGAGCTTTTCGACTATCTTCAAGGAGCCACCATTTACTCTCAACTTGATCTTTGAGTGCATATAATTGGCTCAACTGCTTTTTAGATTGTACGAGTGTAAACCGCAATGAAAAAGGCTCCCCTCGTGAAAACAACTCTATTCCAGAGTCCCACTATTGCTGATATCACAAGGTATAGTGAAGTACTTTTAACAATTATTCCCAATAATTATATATATAAGAGGCTTACCACACTGGTGGCAATCATGAAATGGAAGTTTTTCTCCAAACAAAATCCTCTGTGTTCCCACAGTAATCGCCTACCTCTGTGCAGCGGCGTGTATCACCTGTTTCACATGCAGCATCCAGCCTCGTTATCACACCGGATAAGTTTCACCGGTGAGGGCTTCTTTAACACTGAGACAGCTAGGGCTCTCCAAACCCCTCTTATCAAGACTAAACATACAGCAACATTATCGCGGTCCCAGTGAAGGAAAGGCAGGGAGAGATTCCTTTCGTTTAAAAATACAATTTATTGAATACTTGCATTAAAAGCAACAACAGTACAGCTCACAGACTTCGGGTGCATATAACCTCATTAGCATTCGTAAAGGGGATGAATGGAAGACAACATTCAACACCAGATTTGGGCATTACGAATATCAGATAATGCCTTTCAGTCTTTGTAATGCCCCTGCTGTCTTTCAACCTTTTATTAATGAGGTTTTCAGAGACTTCCTGAATCAGTTTGTGATCATTTATCTAGATGATATTCTTATCTTTTCCAAGACTTAGCAAGATTATCACCAACATGTCAAATTGGTATAACAAAGGCTCAGAGAAAATCTTTTCGCTAAACTAGAAAAATGTTCTTTCCATCGGGAGTCTATCCCTTTCCTTGGCTATATTATATCTCATTCTAGATTTGAAATGGATCCCGGCAAATTGTCAGCTATTATGGACTGGCCCAGACCCACCTCCCTTAAAGCATTATAGAGGTTTCTTGGATTTGCTAATTATTATAGGACATTTATCAAGGGCTTCGCTACCATCTCTGCTCCTCTCAATGCATTAACTCAAAAGGGACAAAATTGTAATGATTGGCCAGTTAAGGCTCTTCAGGCCTTTGAGACTCTCAAATCTGCCTTTTCCTCCACACCTATTCTATGTCATCCAGAACCTAATCTACAATTTATTCTTGAAGTGGACGCTTCTTTTGTAGCGGTTGGAGCCGTACTTTCACAACGCAATCCTAACTCAGGAAAAATCCATCCTTTGAGTTTTTTCTCCAAAAGATTTGGTCCTGCCAAATTTAACTATGATGTTGGTAAATGCACCCTGGATGACAGGATGTAAGGAGGGGAGGGGTGACCCTCCTTTGGGCCCGCGTAAAATAAGGGGTTAAACATAGGTGAAGAGGTGGAGAGTAGGAGGTTTGATAGGGGGTGGCAACAGGAAGTGGCAGCAGTTAGTGGATTAACATTGGAGAAGCAGGAATCTTGCTAATTACCAGGATGGATGTGCAGTCCTTATTGAGGAGGGTAGCAGAGTTGGCGGAGAACAGATGTACAGTGTGGATCCAGGCACACCTGCTGGAAGGAGAGGAGCAGAATAGAGCTGGAGATCTAAGACCAGAGGTGGCACCGAGGATAGTCAGGCCTGTCAGGAGGTCTCGCCCACCTGAGAGGCTCAGTCCAGAACGCCAGGAGCTCAGGAGCAGGAGTGGAGGCGCCAGACAAAAGGTGGCACAGACCAATGGAGAGCAGGCGAGCAGAGGGAGGATGAAGCTCTGGAGCAGCCAGAGAGGTACGCGCACAGTGGCGCGTGGGGATGACGTAATCAGGGACGCGACCGGACCAGGTACAGTGGCTGGAAGGCGGAGGCCAAAATCTGCAGAGTTGGCCCAGCCATTGTCAGGAGCCAGGAGGGAGCAAGGAGGCAGGAGCGGTTATGCCGGGGGGCCTCAGTGGTGGGCCCTTTGGTTAAGGAGGAGGCCACGGCAGCTGTGAAGATCAGGGGCAGCAGGGTGGCCTTGGAAGTGATTTTTCTGGCCCCTCTGTCTGCCACGGGAGACATCCGGTCTGGAGCAGGGGGATTCAGGGTAGGGGAAGCTGGAGGTAGCAGAAGAGGGGGCGGTGATAGGCAGGGGACGTTAATCAATGACTAGTACACTTAGTGATACTGAGCGTCACTAGGATACTTATAAGAGGCGCCTAGAGGCAAGTGAAATTGCCACAATAAGAAAATAGAGAATAAGTAAAATGTAGAAATAACTATATGGTTCAATAGACCAATGATAATACAACGGCAATATGTGAAAATATAGATATACAATAGGGGACAACGATAACCATAAGGCAGGTATATAAATACACAAACTTTAAAGTCCAATAAGTGATTGGTTAAAAGAGCCTTCTTATATACAAATCCAGAGGTTAAAAATAATGAAATAATCCAGGATATATAGGCCGCTCCTCCAGGGTGTCTTGCCAAAACACAGGAAATAGGATCTAAGAGGAACATAATAGAGGGCGCCACATAGTGCAGATTATAAACAACTTTAGATGGTGAGCGGTAAATAAATGAAAACCTACTCACACAGCTATAGCACTGAGAAATGCGTTGCTGTTGTTTTTATCAATATAATACATTTTAATCCTTTTTTAACTCTCCATCTGCTGCTGATTCATTATATTTGTCCTTGGTGAAACATCCCCTGGACTTCCTTCACACATTGCATTGTATCTCCGGAACTGCTGGTGGATTCCCACTGACTCCTGCCCCACTGGCATATCCGTACCATTGATATCTGGGCATCTCTGGACTTTCCCTGGTGAGACGAGGACTCCCATTGGCGATATCTTCCACTGGTCTACCGGACGACGTGTGGTTCTGGACTATTTGTACTGCACATCAGTGCTTTACTCTGTGTGACTAGGTTTTCATTTATTTACCGCTCACCATCTAAAATTGTTTATAATCTGCACTATGTGGCGCCCTCTATTCTGTTCCTCTTAGGGGACGTTAATGTATGCCCAGCAAATAAGGAGACAGGGCTCTGGGGCAGAGCTGTCGGTGGTCACACCTAGATATAGGGGCCTCAGGGCGCAGAATAGGCAGCAGGGAGCGGATGGGGCACAAATAGTGCAGGGGTTGCCCAGGCTAGGGATACAGGGAGGGTGCAGGGCATAAAAAAGGTAGCAAGTGGGGTAAGAGGCAAGGTGTTGACAGCCAAGGCAGGCAGGCAGGCACAGGAGGTAGAGATGCACTGGGGTTGATAGCAGAAGAGGGGTTCCCTGAAGGGCCTGGGTTTGGGTATTGCTTTGAGTCTGGGGATTGTGAGTGTGGTGTTGATGATGTATTGTGCTTCTCTTCAGGTAATCTGGAGGTGACCGACGATACCCCTAACTCTTCTAGGGATGCTACTTCGACTACTGCAGTGCTTGACACAGACGGTGGTTCACTATGGGTGAACACGGCCTACAGTGATCTGGAGAAGCAAAACCTTGGAGAGGGTACATTGGCAGGACCGGACACGGCGAGCCAGGTAGGAAACTTGGCCGCCTTGGCACACTTACTGCACACTTTATGACCTGTCAGGCATACAGGGAAAGGGAGGCTGGATAGGGCAGGTGCAGGGACCGGGCAGGAAGTTAGTGACGGGTTAAGGGGTGGGCGTGGTTTAAGGGACAGAAATCTGACTCCTTTGCTTCAACAGGCAAGAGGTACAGATTCAACAGGTCAGACAGACTGGATGTTCACAGCCTAGAGAGAGGTCTAGGTCACCAGTTATAGAGAGGAGAAGGTGGGACAAGCATACATCGCAGGTTTATAAATATACAAACTTTAAAATCCAATAAGTGATTGGTTAAAAGAGTCCTCTTATATACAAATCCAGAGGTTAAAAATGATGAAATAATCCAGGATATATAGGACGCTCCTCCAGGGTGTCTTGCCACAACACAGAAAATAGGATCTAAGAGGAACATAATAGAGGGCGCCACATAGTGCAGATTATAAACAACTTTAGATGGTGAGCGGTAAATAAATGAAAACCTACTCACACAGCTATAGCACTGAAAAACGCATTGCTGTTGTTTTTATCAATATAATAAATTTGAATCCTTTTTTTAACTCTCCATCTGCTGCTGATTCATTATATTTGTCCTTGGTGAAACATCCCCTGGACTTCCTTCACACGTTGCATTGTATCTCCGGACCTGCTGGTGGATTCCCACTGACTCCTGCCCCACTGGCATATCCGTACCTTTGATATCTGGGCATCTCTGGACTTTCCCTGGTGAGACGAGGACTCCCATTGGCGATATCTTCCACTGGTCTACCGGACGATGTGTGGTTCCGGACTATTTGTACTGCACATCAGTGCTTTACTCTGTGTGACTAGGTTTTCATTTATTTACCGCTCACCATCTAAAATTGTTTATAATCGGCACTATGTGGCGCCCTCTATTCTGTTCCTCTTAGGGGACGTTAATGTATGCCCAGCAAATAAGGAGACAGGGCTCTGGGGCAGAGCTGTCGGTGGCCACACCTAGATATAGGGGCCTCAGGGGGCAGAATAGGCAGCAGGGAGCAGATGGGGCACAAATAGTGCAGGGGTTGCCCAGGCTAGGGATACAGGGAGGGTGCAGGGCATTAAAAAGGTAGCAAGTGGGGTAAGAGGCAAGGTGTTGACAGGCAAGGCAGGCAGGCACAGGAGGTAGAGATGCACTGGGGTTGATAGCAGAAGAGGGGTTCCCTGAAGGGCCTGGGTTTGGGTATTGCTTTGAGCCTGGGGATTGTGAGTGTGGTGTTGATCATGTATTGTGCTTCTCTTCAGGTAATCTGGAGGTGACTGACGATACCCCTAAATCTTCTAGGGATGCTACTTCGACTACTGCAGTGCTTTACACAGATGGTGGTTCACTATGGGTGAACACGGCCTACAGTGATCTGGAGAAGCAAAACCTTGGAGAGGGTACATTGGCAGGACCGGACACAGCGAGCCAGGTAGGAAACTTGGCCGCCTTGGCGCAATTACTGCACACTTTATCACCTGTCAGGGGTACAGGGAAAGTGAGGCTGGATAGGGCAGGTGCAGGGACCGGGCAGGAAGTTAGTGAAGGGTTAAGGGGTGGGCGTGGTTTAAGGGACAGAAATCTGACTCCTTTGTTTCAACAGGCAAGAGGTACAGATTCAACAGGTCAGACAGACTGGATGTTCACGGCCTAGAGAGAGGTCTAGGTCACCAGTTAGAGAGAGGAGAAGGTGGGACAAGCATACATTGCCCACTTGGGGGCGGTTGGAGAGGTATGGGGACAGGATCAGGCGAGGGAGGTCCCAATCCTCAGGTTACCAGAGATCTACAAGGCAGGAGAGTCCACCGGGAGTCTCAGAAAAAGGGCGGCATGGCTGTCCCTACTCCACTGAGGACAGCGGGATGCCAGAGCAATACACAAACGGAGGGGAGAATGGCACCTCCTCATCAAGGTGAGGTGTCTATTAATACGGCTGTATGCTAGTGGCGAGAAAATCTGGGACAGCAACGGGGCAGCAGGTTCAGCAGTGGAGACTGCCTGGGTTCTGCCAGCGGCCAGTGGGGGGGGTTCCAGCACACCAGGCCCAGTAAACGCAATGGAAGCGGTTGTGGGGCCTTCTAAGAAAACAACAGCACAGCCTGGGGGGAGCCTCAAGAAGTCCGAACAGGCATTTAGACGTCCCTGTTTGTGTTTCATCGGGCCATTGGGGATTCATCTAGCAGTAGAGATTAAGGAGCAAATCTCGAAGAGGGAGTACATGGAATTGTTTTCACTCCTTTCTTTAGATCAAGTCTGGGAAGAGAAGGAGGATACTAAAGTGGATCAAATGAAAAAAAGAGGACGACGAAAGAAAAAAACGTTATAGGAAGTTACCCAAAACGTTTGGAAATTGGTCCAAAGCATTCTGTATAATGGCTAGCGTTATTTGTGAAAAAATCCCAGAGCAAGGAGCTTCCTTGTTCTGCTACCTGGATGAGGTGGATGGGGCTTACCATAGGTATGGGGGCATGGCGTGGTGGCGCTATGACAAACAATTTCATCAGTGCATTGCAGTATGCCCAGAGATGCGGTGGGATGATAGGGACATGGGGATATCGCTTGAGATCATGACGCCTCTGAGATTGGGGCAGTCCTTTTGGACCAGCGGGGCAGCAGGAAGCGCTGGAGGCAACACGAGTGTTCGGTGTGGGGGGGAACTCACGCAGGGTAGAAATGCTTCAAACATGGTAGAGTCCTCGGGAAAGCTGGGGAAGCAGTTGCTCAGGGTGCGGACTCCAGTGAGAGTAGGAAGGATAGTCCCATGGCTAGAGCGGTATGGTAGAGTAAGAGGGAAAGCAAGGAATGCGGAACTCTTGCTCACCGGTTTCAGCTCCGGGTTCCTTATTCCGTGCGAGGGGCAAGGTAGTGGGGCCATTTCTGGAAATTTAAAATCGGCTACGGAAATTCACCTTTCATATTCTAAGGGGGAATTGGTGAACAACGGAATTGACCAAATGTTGTCTGCAGTTCACAACGCTTCCTTTGATAAGGCGGTTTCATTGGTTAGGTGAGCGGGCGTGGGGCACTTTTGGCCAAAGTGGATATCGAAGTGGCATTTAGGCTGTTACCGGTGCAACCGGCATCACATCATCTCCTGGGGTGTTTTTTCAATGGGGCATACTTTGTGGATCTGTGCCTACCCATGGGCTGTTCCATATTGTTCGCTTACTTCGAGAAATTCAGTAGCTTCCTCGAATGGGTGGTGCGAAAGCAGTCAGGGTTGACATCGGTCATTCATTATCTGGATGATTTCTTTTGTTGGCCCACCCAGGGCGGACAGCTATGGGCGTCTCATGGAGGCATTTTAGTCTGTGGCTAGTGACTTTGGTATTCCAGTCACGGCAGAAAAGACAGAGGGGTCAGTGACGGCGCTGAGCTTCTTGGGGATCCAGATTGATTCAGTGGCCATGGAGTGCAGTCTACTGGGTATTAAGGGGTTGATTTGCTGGGGGTTATTGAACAGTTTCTCAAAAGGCCTAAAGTCAAGCTGAGAGAAATGCGATCTCTACTTGGCAAGCTTAATTTCGCATGCAGGGTGATTCCAGTGGGCAGGATCTTCAGTAGAAGATTGTCGTTAGCAACGGTAGGGGTGAAATCGGAGGAGCATAGAATTAGGCTGATGAAAGAGCTTAAGGCAGACTTGAAAGTTTGGGCCAGGTTCCTACGAGAATTTAATGGGATAATGGTGATTCCGAGGGACATGGTGGCTAAGGAAGATTTTCATCTGTTTAGCAATGCATTGGGAGCGCATGGTTTTGGTGCTTACCTGCACGGTAAATGGTGTGCCGATTCTTGGCCACTATCATGGGCGGAATCTGGGCTAACTCGGAACTTGATGTTCCTGGAGCTTTTTCATCTTGTGGTAGCTGTGAAGATATGGCATGTAGAATTACGAGACAGGAGAGTGACATTCCATTCATATAATTTGGGGGTAGTTCACATGTTGAACAGGTTGTTGGCCAATTCTGTTCGGTAGTCAGGCTCCTCAGAGTGTTTGTTCTAGAGTGCTTGCGCTTCAATGTGTTGTTTAAAGGGGTGCACATCCCCGGTCATTCCAATGTTATAGCAGATGCTTTGTCTCGTTCACAGTGGGACCGTTTCTGGATAGTGGCTCCAGAGGCAGACGAAAAAAAGGGATGACCTGTCCAAGGGAGCTGTGGTGTTTAGATACCCGGGGACTGTTAGAATTGGTGAGGAGAGCTTTAGCTCAGAGTACCTGGAAAGGTTACAAGGCAGTCTGGAGTCAGTGGTTAGCAACATTACAGATGTGGTGGGCGATTGCAGAAGGGGTTGAGCTGTGGGTGCTATTGAAATGGATTGAGGACTGGTGCAAGAACAGGGCATCAAAATCGTTGATTAAGAAAAGGGTAGGCACAATTAGCCTTTTTATTTAAGTTGCTGGGACAGGAAGATTTGACTAAGGTTTTTGCAGTTAGAATGGCAATTAGGAGTGTGAGTATGGGGAAACAATCGGCAGATGGGAGGAGACCTGTGGGTTGTTCACTATTGTCAGATATTGTGCGTTTGGTTACCAGGCAATTGCTTATCAGGTTTTAAAGTGACGCTGTTCTGTACATCGTTTGTTTTGGGGTTTTTCGGAGCCTTTAGGATTTCTGAGTTAGTGCCGCAGAGTAGAGGCGGTGGAGGGGAGCTACAATTTGAAGATGTTAGTTTACTAGTAAACATGGTCAAAGTATGGCTGCGCAGGTCAAAGACGGATAGGCAGGGTGCTAGAAAGCCGAGGGCGGTAAAATAATTTTTGGGGGTACGTACTGAGATACAGGGCCCGTTCTTGATTCACAAAGACGGGATGGCACTATCACGTTTCCAATTTGTGGAGGTATTTCATAGGGCTCTAAATGCATTGGGTTTGCCGGAAGGGGCATTTAGCTCCCACTCATTTAGAATCGGGGCAGCAACAGAAGCACACGAGAGAGGCTTGGGGGAGGATGTGATAAAGCAGATTGGGGGATGGAAGTCTGAGTGTTTTAGAAGGTATGTTAGACCTAATTACATTGTTCTGTTTTGTTTCTGGTTTCTTTGGCAGGTTCTGTGACTTGTTGAATAGTCGGACATTCTTTCATTTATTGGGCACGGAGGGCGGCCGGAACTACAGAAAAAGGAGTGCAATTGGGATGGGATGAAGCAGAAGTGAAGTTTAAATGGTTTGGGGTGAGAGGCCTCAGGTGGGACCAGCTTGTGCGCTTAGTGGTGGATTATGCCTGGCTATTCAAGCTGTCTTCCATTCTGGTAGTGCACGCAGGGGGTAATGATTTGGGATTCATGTCCCAAAAAGACCTACTTGATAGAATTAAAAGAGATTTAAGTAGACTAGTTCAGTTGTTACCTGGTTTGGTGGTAGTATGATCCGAAATTGCTCCTTGGGTAGTATGGAAGGCGGCCTGGAGTATCAAGAGTTTAGAATTGTCCAGAAAAAAAAGTGAATAGGGTAGTTTCAAGTTTTGTGGCCAGATTAGGGGGGGTTGGCATTCGCCATGTTGAATTTGAAGGGGAATCTGGTTGTTGTTTTTTTAATGAGGATGGTGTGCATCTTAACGCAGTGGGGTTACAGTTATTTAATTTTAACTTAAAAGATGGGGTTGAAAAGGCGCTAGTCCTGTTGTGTGGGGCTCGTTGGTAGGCCTTGCTGTGGCGGGTGTCTGCTAAATTAGGGGGAGGCTGTAAGTTTTGGGGGTACTTCCTGCTGGGAAAGCAGATGAGGTGTTGTTTGTGGGCATGCTTGGCACAGCTTGCTGGAATGTAGTTTTAGGTGGGCAAGCACCCTGGGTTTTATGGTTATGTAAATTCGTTATTTATTTATTTTAAAAAAATAATAATAAAAGTTGGGCTACGGCCTTTTCAACCCATCATTCTGTGTCAGTGGATATTTATTTATTGAAGCGGGATTGAACACTAGGAGGGTCAATGCACCCTGGATGACAGGATGGAAGGAGGGGAGGGGTGACCCTCCTGTGGGCCCGTGAAAAATAAGGGGTCAAACTTAGGCGAAGCGGTAGAGTAGGAGGTTTGATAGTGGGTGGCAACAGGAAGTGGCAGCAGTTAGTGGATTAACATCGGAGAAGCAGGAATCTCCCTCCCTCCCGTCCCTAGTATTTCGAAGTTTATGTCGCAGTAGAGGTGTGGCGGGTGTTTGCTCATTTTGGGGAGGCTGTAAGTTTTTGGGGTGCCTCCTGCTGGGAAAGCAGGAGAAGTGTGGTTTGTGGTCGTGCTTGGCAGAGCTTGCCGGCACATGGTTTTAGGTGGGCAAATTGGTTATTTATTTATTTTAAAAAATGTTAATAAAAGTTGGGCTGTGGCCTTTTCAACCCATCATTCTGTGTCAGTGGTTATTTATTTATTGAAGCGGAATTGAATAATAGGAGGGTCACAAGGAACTTCTAGCCATCAAAATGGCTTTGGATGAATGGAGACATTGGCTAGAAGGCACTAAATTATAAAGGTATAGAATCTTCTATACCTTCAAACTGCTAAAATATTAAATTCTAGACAGGCTAGATGGTCCTTATACTTCTCCAGATTTAATTTTGTCCTATCTTACATTCCTGGAACTAAAAACATTAAAGCAGACGCTCTTTCAAGGCAGTTTTTACCTTCTATTTCTATACAACAAGAACCTGATACTATACTTCATCCTCTTGAAGTCACCACATAAATTTCTACTACTACTCTACAAGAACTTCAGTCTGCCCAAAGTAATATTCCTCCGGCATGTACTCCTCCATCTGGTCTTCTTTATGTACCTAGCAATCTTCGTCTCAAGACGCTGGGCTCATGACAGCGTACTTGTTGGACATCCAGGAATAAACAACAAACAATATGTCTGGTGGTCTTCCATGGAAAAGATGTTAAAGAATATGTTTCTGCCTGTACCTCCTGTGATTCCCATCACTTGCCTCAAGGATTACTACAGCCTTTACCTATTCCTCATCAACCATGGACCCACATCTCTATGGATTTCATGACTGATTTACCTTCTTTCACTGGTAGCACTACTATTTGGGTTGTGGTCGATAGATTCTCCAAGTCAGCTCACTTTGTTCCTCTTCCCGGTTTACCCTCTGCTCAAAGACTCTCTGAATTATTAATACTCCATATTGCACGACTTCATGGATTTCCTATGGATATAGTCTCTGACAGAGTCCAATTTGTTTCTTGTTTCTGGAAATCTCCCTGTAAACAATTGGGTACTACTATTTCCCTGTCCACTTCCCATCATCCTCAATCTAATGGCCAGATGGAGCAAGTGAATCAATGTCTGGAGACCTTTCTCAAACACTATACCGACCATCATCAGTCTAATTGGACCCGACTGCTGCCTCTTGCCGAACTGACACACAATTCTCATTTCAACTCCTCTTTAAATACTTCTCCTTATAAAGCCGCGTATGGATTTGATCCTAGGCCTTTTCCTTTGACTACTTCTGCTACTGGTGTTCCTGCTGCATATCTTGCTGCTAAAAACCTTTGCCGACATTGGCAAAACATCTGCAAAATGCTTCTCTGTTCCTCCAAAAGATACTAGCTATTTGCTGACCGAAGACGAAAATAAGCACCTGTGTATCGTAGTGAGGAAAAAGTATGGATTTCCACTAAATTCCTTTGTCTCAAACAACCTTCTACTAAATTGGGTCCTCATTACATTGGTCCTTTCCGTGTTGTTTCCCGGGTATGTTCCTCTGCTTATCGAGTGGCTCTGCCTTAGACTCAAGATCCACCCGGTCTTTCATGTTTCTCTCTTGAAACCTACAGTCCATAATAAATACTAGCAAGTCCACGTCTCCTCCTCCTTTACTGGTGGATGGTAACCCTGAGTTTGAAATCAGACAGATTTTGGATTCGAAATTACATGGCAACAAGTTGTATTACCTGATTCATTGGAAAGGATACCCCATTACGGTCTTGGGAACCTGCTCACCATGTTCATGCTCCTGCACTCATTAAGGCCTTTCATAGAACTTTTCCTGACAAACCTTTTCTTGACCCCAGGAGGGGTCCTTGAGGAGGGGGCATTGTCATGATCACAATCGTGATCGAGCTGCTCTCCTGCAGCTTCCAGGAACTTTGTGTGCTGCAGCATCTCGTTGCCATGCGCTTCTGTGACCACCTCGCTTTGATGACGTCAGCAAGTCTATATTCTTCTGGCGTTCGGGAGATTTGACGCCCGTTTGTTGAACTTTGTTCTATAGAGTGCTACTTCTGCTGAGTGAGTAATTGTATTTTTGTTACCGGACCTCTTCCTGCCTGACACTGCTTTTGCCTTACCCAGTATTAGCTGAAAGTTACCGGACCTCTGCCTGCTTGACACTGCCTTTGCCTAACCCTGTATTACCTGAAAGTTACTAGACCTCTGGCTGCCTCACATTGCCTTTGCTTAACCCTGTATTCCTGACCTTTGCCGGCTTCTGCTTACTGGAACTTAAACATCTGACTGATCCTAGTAATCCTGTCCAATATTGTGAGTACCTGTTACTTTACATTATTTACCTGTGGATCTCTACTATCTGTCACAGTTGTGGGTCACGTCCTGGATAATACTCAGTGTGATAGCGTGTGTATATTAATTCATCCTACCTACTGGACATTACACATTCATTAAGTGCTACTTGTCTGAAAACTGGATTCACTTCTATAGTTATAT